>NC_138577.1:68889968-69064968 GCF_964289735.1 Phaethon aethereus | reverse complement strand
AAAAAGAGCATACAGTAAAATTCAAATACATTTAAAAGGAATTTAAAAGCTAAGACATCCTTACTTCAGGATGTTGGTTTATTATATCACAGAAACTACACTGCAGCATCTGGAGTTTCCAAAGCTTTGCAGGGTATTACTTCAGGAATTACTGTATATGTGCTTGGCCATTAAAAATGTAAAACATTGTGGAAAAAAAAGATTTTTTAATCATTGTTCTGGCATGTACCAGATTATCTCATAAAAAAGTGTCAGCCCTGTGAATTTTTCAGAATTCTTTCTCAGTGCAGAGATATGGGGAGTGAGCAATTCTGTCGTCACTTGCCTGATTTTATCCTCCAGACTATGAGAGATTCTTAGCTACTATATAAATGTGTGTGTTTGTTTGTTTGATTGCTTGTTTGTTTTTTAGGTTCAAAGAAGCATGGGAAGCTGGGTAGGAAGAATTGTAACTTAAAGGTGACTGTCTGAACATTGATTTTTTTCCTAGCAAGGCTGATCGAACAGAAAAAACCAGAATCTGGTCCTAAACCTTTCAGACCCTCATGCCTGGTAGTTCACACCTTGCCTTATTTAACAGACAATGTAAAGTAACATCTTGGTGGGGCACCAGCTTTTAGTTAACATTTGAGCAGCAGCTGTAGGTAATTTCTGCAAGAAAATAGATACACTCACCAAAAAAAAAAAAAAAAAAAAAGGCAGAAATTTATAAATAGAGTAAGTAGGAAAAGAGGTATGTCATGCTCTGAAAAGCAAATGTGAGCTATCTGTTAGATCACTGACTTGTGCTTTTGCATTATCTAACCGTGCTCTCCTGTTCAGGGATGTGGTTAGTGGTAGCGCGGAGCACTTAGGCTCTTGCAGAAAGGGATTTATATTTGAATCCTGTAATGCAAATCGCACATAAGTATGTGCTTACAGATATTGCAAGTTCCCTGCTGAATATAGATAGGCTTACTCATATGTTTTTAATTAAACGTGTCTAAATGTTCTTCTGAATGGGTGTGAAGTAAAGATCAATTATTTTAAGATTTTATTGGATTTTTAAAAAAATACACCAGAGTAGGATTTCTGCAGAACTTACTTTTTTTCTTCCAAATAATTCTTTCTTGTGTAAATCACTATGCTGTGCCAGATGCCTAAGCACAATTTCAGTTATTGTATTATTTTATACATGGCACTTTCACAACAGATTTGGCAGCATACAAAAGCAATTCAGTGAAAGCCCATGATTTCACAGTGGGTTTTTCTCGTGTATAACATTTGGCATTCTGTTACAATATAGCAAATGTAAAACTAACATGGACAAGTTAAAATACATCCTAGGTTTGGACTAAGCAGAACCTAGTTCCTGTCTGCACTTCCCAAAAGTTGACTGAGTTTCTGTTCATGTATTGACAGAACAATCATACATTTAGGTCTATTATGAATACAGTATGTCTGCACACAGGTAAACTGAAGCAGTAAGTGTACTACAATTATCTTTAAATGTAGTGATTATGTGCCTGCCATTTCAGAATTTCTGAAGCACTTGGCATCTCTTTTTTTTGTAGTCTGGTAAATAAACACAAACTTGTTTTTTTCTTTTTTTTTTTTGGTCCAACCCTAAACACGTTGGAAGTCATATTTAAAAATTGTGCCTAGTTCTGATTTTTTTTCAGTGTGGAATTAAATTTTACACATTCATAGAGTTATTCCTTTCAGAAAGACATTAGGTCCTTTATGAACCTGCAGTTATAGACCCAAAATATGAACTTTTTAAATACAATTTGATTGTCTTTCTATGAAAGAAAGCTGAGTTGAGAATAATGTAATAATTGCAGTACATTACATACTAGAAACTTACAAGCAATGATGTGTGTATTTTTTTCATTTGGTAACATCATCTCTTCTTTTAATTACTATTTATTATTTGTATGGTGCCATTACATTATGTAATGCTGTCTTATAACTGACAAAATGATGTGATTTCAGATGAATAAATAGGTGAAGTCTAAAAGTAAGTCCTCATTGCTTCTGAGAGTCATCAATTGCTATGATTTTTTTTTTTTTAAAATTACAATTAGTGCACTCTTCTGTTCCATCAGAGCCCTTTCTGTGGATAAGATTGCAGAAAATAAAGTATTTTGGGACTGCATGAAGTCTTTTTTATATTTTGTCTAGATTTTGGAAGTTTTGACATCGTCAAGCCAATCTGAAAAAGTGCATAAATCCACCCAACAGATGTAGAGTATGCTGAAGGGGTCCTCTGTTGAAATAAAAATAATAATGACACTGTAATTAGGAAATTAAACAGCTTGCTTGCATTTTTTAAACTTCATAAAACAGCATCTTTTTTACTGCAAAGGACCAATTAACTCATGCATGTAGCTGTATTCTTGTGATATCAACTGTAAAGAGTACATTGTGTTTAAATGAAAATAACAGGCACACATTTAAAAAGAAGACGAAGAAATGTAAATATATTTGATTAATAAAACATTTCTATTACCATACCCTAAGCCTTTGTTTTTTGTTAAGATTACGTATGGAATTTTGTGCATGCTACGCAGAAAATGAATTATGCTTAAACGTGTGTGCCTTGAAGGCAGCCTCAAATAATCACAGTGCCTTGCTGTAGTTTTCATTATGAGCTTCCAAAAAGGGTTTGCAGTTCGGATGTTGCAAACGATGCAAATGTTGATTTGCAGTAAGAAGGGAGTGAGATCAAGCTCAGTTTTCTTTGTGGCTGGATCTCAATATTTATATTGATGTAATGCTGAGGGCACAGTGCAGTCATATGCTCAAGCAATTTCTCAACTATGTTTTGGAATTTGTTTGTATAGGTTAATGACACAGATCGTGTCATGTCGTAACCAAGTTTTTCTATTCTGCATACTAGAGTGTGGTTGATGCCCTGAGTCTTGTTTAGTTACCTGAATCTTGATTTACAAGGATCACCATCTAGTGGACTAAGACAGAATTTCAAAACTCTAGTTGATGTGATGTCTGAGCTAATTTTTAAAAAATCATTCTAAAACCAAAGCTAAAAGCATGAGCCATGCTCCACTGCAATGGACCTTCAGTGCCTTTTTTAACATTATTTTGCTGCCATTGTGTATGTCAAAGAGCAGCGATTAGTTCACTAAGTCACCCCTTGTTCCACTTGAAAAAATACCACTTGAGTATGAGAAAAATATGTCAGTTTCTGTCATTTTTCATGTTATATGACCTTTTACATAAGCACCAGAACCACCACGGTAGAATAATTGTGCAAAACTACTGTACTTGAGAAAATACTCAGGTAAATTGGCCAGCAGACTGCCTGCTGGCTTGCAAGTAGCAGGGATAGTCAATCATTCGAGGCAAGCTTCTATGCATCCAAAGAAAATTCTTTATAGCAAGAAATGGTATTGAGTCACGCTGTATGAGATTATACCGCCAAACCCACGTAATCTGTCATGAGCTAATGAGACACAAATGTCTAAAGGGGGTGGCGGGTGGTGAAGTCCTTTGGCTGATGGCCCAATCTATGATATAAAAGAGTCCTGGGGTCCACCTTCTTGCAACTGCTTGGGTTCGTGATTTAGAAGAGGTGAGGCTCAGGTCTGCGAATATTTTTCTTTTAATTCATTTACTGAACTTTTTTAACTTGGCTGAGGCCTAGGAGTTTGCTTACTTTTTCTTACTTTTGTATGTGTTCAAGATCTGGGGAGGAATCAATCCAGTATTAAAGTACAAGAGATGAGCAAAGCAAGACAGCACCAGTTTTATTGTTTGGTTTTGGGGTTTTTTAATCCAAATAAAGTGGACATTTGCTCCCAAACAAATATATAGAGATCAGCAGTGTCCGAGTCAATGCACACACTGCTTAGGTAGCTTCCTTGGCACCACTTAAAACTTCATAACACCACAAACCCAAGCTATACATGAAATGACGACACACAGATGTTGGAGCTGCACTCTAACCTCCATGTATTGAATGTCAATTCTCCCAGCCTCAGACTCACTTCTTCTCCTGCTTGCTAAAGGACAGTCAGCAAAACATTTTGACAGCAAACTTAGTCAATCTCATCTTCCATGGTTACAGGGGACCTGCCAGCCTTTTGGACTAGACTGATAATGCCGGGTGCTTAACACACCCAGTTGTCTGGTGAAATAGGAATGTACACCAACCAACATACAACAATAATTAGGTTCCTAAGAACAGGATCTGTACAAGCCAGTGCACTGGATGGGGGTTTTGATTTTATCCTCAGTACTTCCCAGTGGCCATCCTGAGGTAGATCCCTGACCAGCTAGTCAAGAGATAGGTAGCTTCTTTGCTCTAATTTTGATTCTTTTGCACAGGCATAAAAACAACAAAGGTGACCACAATAGCTGGGCACAGCCACAGGTGGTTTCTCATCCACGTAAGTAAGACCATCGATAAACTAATGCTGTAGAAGACGTAGATATCCAAACATGACTAGAATTAGTCCATGCATATGGGGAGGGAAGAGTAACATACAGGCAATCATGAAAGGAATTGAAATCTTTGTGCTGAACTCAGTAGGTCTCACTTTTGAAGACTGCATTGACAAACCTTTTTTTTTTTTCCAATTTTTATTTTTATTACAGATAATATAACTTGGGAGATGCCCACAGTCTTGGAAAACCATATTAGTGAATCCTAGGCCATCCTTTGTAGCCATAGCTAGATCACTCTAGCTTTCTCCCAAATGTTGTCTTCTCCAACCACAGCAGATGAGTTTTACCAGTACTTCCCCATGGATTTAAACTTTTTCCAATCTTTAGTCTTTCCCCCCTCCCATCTTGGCTCTCATCATTTCCATCTATTATACTTTTATTTTTCTCTTCCCCTCTGACATTACTACATTAAATCATGCTCCTCATCACTAGAGTTTCTCCAAAAAAGCTTGCAAATGACTAAAGAAAGAACTTGTATTTGTTTATATTGGCACAATAAGTCACAGAAATACATTTTTTTTTCTGTAATCTCAGCCTCAATAGAATGAGTCAAACTATAATAGTCATGCACAGTCTTCAACCTGGAATTTTTTTTTAAGGAGCCAAGAACATTTTGGCCTACAGCACACATATTACTAGTGATCAAATATTCTTCTGGAAGCTATTTAGCTTTTTTTTTCATTAACCTTTTATTGGGGCAGTTGTTTTCTGTTTTTTCCCATGACATAAAAGGTAATTAGACATCCAGTAAATTAAAATTTTCATATAGAATTTTTACTCTATTGAGTAAAAAAAGAGCACAATTAAATGGATACACTGAGCCATACTTGTAATTTCTGTATGTTTGTCTCAGTCTTTCTTCACTTTCTCTTTTTTTCTTTAAAACATAAAAAGCCAATTTCTTCTGCTTACACATAAGATCTTCAAGAAAGGGGATAATATATTGCTGTAATACTGCACCACAGTTCTGCACAATGAAATGCTGCAGTAGTGTCTGATCAGTCAGTGATAAGAACACCATGTAACTCCCATTTCAGTTTTTGAAATTGCTTATGTGATGAAGATATATGTTCCATGAATAGCGAGGCAGATACAACTAAAACTAGTATCTGATTCATTACCATTGGGTTGTTTAACTTGTTTTTATTTAATGAACTAATGATAGAAAGGAGGCTGCACTGTTCTTTAATGGGAGGTAAACAGATCTGGGAAGCTTAAGCTCTGAAGGAAATTTAGAAGCATCTGCCTTCCATCTTACTAGTTTTCCTTTGCCCTGTGTTAACAGTAAGACTCCTAGAGAAAAATCTTCTTCCAAGTGCACATTTTGAATAAAGATTGTTCAGATTGTTCTTCATTTTTCCCTCCCAGAATTTACTCTCTAGATAAATAGAGGGCTTGCTTGAAGAAAAAAAAAAAAAAAAAAAAAAGAAAGAAATTTTTCTTCCATTAATTTTAGGGAAAAAAAAAATTTTTTAAGTGTCCATAAAATGGACTGCTTTGTGAATTATTCCGCTTCTTCAATAACACCTTTTCATCCAAAAAGTATTTTGGGAGATGATTCCTATCTAGGTCTAATTACTAGAGCAAAAAATTATGACCATTTTTATACTACATATCATGGGTCTCCGCAGTGTTTAACCGTTGGTTCTTCTGTGTAATTTTCTTAGTAACATTGTTGATTTTTAAATTATTGTTTTACTTTTTACTGTGGCTGCAAAGATCACTTATCTCTTTCGGTCTTGCACAGTCATATGGTCTTAATTCACCCCAAGTGAAGTCCTAATGAAGGTACTGCATTGTGCAGTTTATCATAGGTATTAAGTCACACTGTAGGTTGTGGAAGAATTTTAAGCCATGTGTAGCTTTTCTCTTCCCTTTCTGTGGTTTGCCAGAACTTTTCTGGTTTAGGATTTTCCTGTGTTGGATAAAGTTGCTGGCTACCTTTTGTTCCGCCAGCAGCCTAAGCACAAGGGCTTTTTGCCCACAAAGTCATGTGGCAGACTCATGGCTACTTGAATATGCTTCTAGATGGCCTTCAGACATAAAATTTCCCAGACGTGCTTCCATCCCAGTAAAGGACAGCATATCCTCCTTTCTATTATTAGCTCATTAACTAAAAACAAGTGAAGAAACCCCCTGGTAATGGCCAGGATGTTGGGTTTGGTTTTATCTGCCTAGTTCTTGCTTTCTGTTGTGATGTTTACAACCATCGAAACCATACATTTCAGAAATTGCAGAAGAGAAAGGGAATTTGCATCACTGTTTACATATGGTTAATCTTCAGTTCTTTGTGTCATAATTTGGTTTGTATCCCTCTAACCTTTCAATGTGTCATTAGCAGCACACGTAAAATCCCAAGAACCAATACAAATTACCACGTTGAATTAGGATAAAAACCTTATTAAAATAGCACACCAAATATATGTCAGTATAGTAAAGTCATTAAAAAATATCATTCACTTATGTTAGGGCAAAGCAGAGGTGTCAGTATGCTGGAATTTTTTTAATTCCTGCAGCTTTTACATATGTAGTAAATTAATTGTCTGTCAAAGTACCCTGGAGTGATGGCTTAATTTAATATTTTTTTTTTTGAGGGGGGGCTGTTTTTCACAAAATGCGCAACCTATTCAACCTACTTAGTGAGGCTGAGTTGATGCAATCTGTCCCCAAATCTTTCACAGCCATGGCTGTAGTCATTTAAAATAACCAATCCAATCATCCAGCTCTTGATTGTTTGATGTTCTTTCTGGCTTTACACTTTTGATTAAGAGGCTCAGCAAAGAGGTGAAGTTGCAGAATAGCAAAGGGTTCCTTGACCTAAAGAACTTGAAGTCAGCAGGTCACTTATAGTGACTGTGATTTATTGAACAATAAACACAGCCTCACCAAATCCGTTTCTTTCCTCACTGGCCTATTTCTGCAGGCATCACATTCTTGTTCAGAGGATACATGCAGAGAACTTTCTGAAAGATTATTCAATCTCTATAGCAAATAAAATGTATCTGTGATTCTGCCTAACCATAATCATAATCATAATCATAATCATCATAATCATAATCATGTATTTTAACAAACCGATTCTCAGAAATGGGATAAACTAATAATAACAAACCATGCGAGTGAAGATTTTTAGCATACACTACTAAAACAAAGAAAACCACTAGATCTCATTTCATTAAAAAATAAATCATCAGCAATGAGTCCTTTCTGGAGAGAATTACATGAAATTTTGGCCAGAGAGTAAAGAGTATTTTTCTTGCATAAGATTTTGTTACTGAGGTCTTGTGCATAATATAAGAACAAGCATTTGTAAGAAGGAAAGATAAGCATACCTTTTCAAGCTAAAATATATTTTCTTTGTGGGGGCATAAAAAAGAAAATAGATGAAAGAAAAAAAAGGAACAGGAAAAATATCCTTATTGCATGGAAATAAATGTTTTCACTACTTTCATTCTTGGAAATGTAGTATGATTTATAACAATTTTAAGAGATGGCTTTGAAGCACGAGTAAATTAATCACACTTTACTGAAGATCTAGGCCAGATTTAAGCAATCAAAACCTACGATGATTTTTATACTATTTTTGTCTAACACATTTTTCTTAATAAGTGTCTCCTTGAGTGTACAGTCTTGCTGATCTACATAACTCACGGATGACAAGTACAAGCTCTCTTCTCTATGTATGTACAGGTACACATGCAGGCGTTCATTCTCATTTCTCTCTCCCTAATCTTTATTAAGCCTTTCTTCTTCAAAAGATCCAAAGTTTTCATAAGTGAAAAGAAAATGGAAATGGAAGGGAAGAAGGTGATAAAGCTAAGTCCTCATAAAAACAAGAAGGAAATTTCTACCAGGAAATTTTACTATCTACCTTTAATAAGCTTCACCAGAAGAACATGTATATATCACACATAATTTTTCCATTAAAATTACTTTTCGGATAAGTGCTTCATTTGTCTCTGGGTTCAGCATACTGCCTTTTGCCTTGCATTAAATCAAGGTAATCTTCCACATGATACATCATCTGGCTGCTGTTCTTACAGTAGTACTTGGGACTTTTTGACAGTCTTTACCTGTCATTAAATGCTCCACAAAGGAATGAAAAATAAGCTTCTTCTAACCAAAACCTTTCCAAGGGAGATGAAATTCTGTTCCTAGAGGTTCCATCCAGCACATGCTGCCTCGGAGAGGGCAATGGCACCCTTGCTGCTCTGCCGCCCGTTCCTGGGGACTCTGTGAGCACTCAGCAACCTCTGATCCTTAACGGGGTGCCGACCTGGCTAGATTCTTTCTAAACGTGAAACTTGCAGAGCAGTTAAAAGCACAGGAAGAGAAAGCCCACATACTGCATTCCGTCCCAAACTTAACCACATTTAAAATGGACTTGTATATACAGATAAACAAAGAATGCCTTTAAATGCCAATCATCTAACAAAGACAATCGTGTTTTCAGCAAGGAACTGCAAGGTTTGGAAGCTCAAGCTTTCTCTTTATTTGTTTGCTTGCAACAGTGTTTTATGATGCAGAAAGCTGGTAAGCTGGGGGCTGGATCCACGTTTCGTTCGGGGGCTGTTTGTTTTCTGTGCCCACCCATGTCACTACAGATCTGCAGGGTCTGAGAGGAAACGTGCCCACCATCAGTTCTGGGACCACTTGTGTGACAATAATTTATGTTTGTAATGCTCTTCCATGGTACCCCTGTGTTTCCAAATGCTTAACGCTGCTAGGAGTAAATTATTTCTTTCCACTATGGCTCAAAGTGCCAGAGGGCAGGAGAAATTTAAACACAACTAAGATCAACATTGTGCGTTTATTTGGCCTCCACATCTAGCAACAGAGTCATAAATTTCTTAGGCTTCTTATTTGAGAATTTAAAAGGCCCTATAGATTTGGCAAGTTTTCTGTAACAATGCTTCTTCTATATGGCTTACAAATGTTGGAAATCCCAGAAGCTGCACTCTGCGTTGTAATAGGCCAGAGGGTCACTGTGTGACCAAGCATGGTCCCGTTCAGATGCTGCTTCACTGTTGACCGCTGCCATGGTGGCAACATCAAAATACCGGAAGCAGCAAGGAATGGAATTTCAGTTCCCAATCTGTTTCTTTTAGGTGTTGTTCCTGCTTAGTAGAAATAGTCTCTCTGCTTAAGCATCAGATCTTTTTGTCCTTGGGGCTACTTTCATTTGCTGCCCCTGCCAGGTACACATATGTCCAACAACCTTATGACTGACCTTCCAACTCTTAAAAACCCATTAGTATCCCCTTAGAACCGGGGCACTATCATTGGTAGGAGGCAACTGAGCATCATTTCTGGTAGGGTCTCTTGATGTGATGAGGGTTATGAAAGAGTCATGTCACATTCACGCTGGCAAGCCTGACTCCAGCAGTCTGTCTTGCATCTGTGTCAGTGCAGTGCTTAGCCATCCAAACACTTCTAGTTACTTCGCAGTCACCAAACTGCAAATCAATGCAATCTGTATTGCTGCATATCATATAACTAATGATGTTGTTCTGTGGTGCCTGTGGTAACAGGCAGCCTTCGGATGGCCAAGAAATAACACCGGTTTAATTCTATCAAAGAGCCCTTTATTATAGTAAACCCATGCAAGCTCCTTTACCCCCAGTTGGATTATGTTTTCCTCCTTAAAAAATGCACTGTGGTTGAAATTAGTGAAGCGTTTTTCCCAAGTTGTGTCTTATGCAATATGGAAAGTATTTCTAAAAGGATGTACTATTGTTTGCTGCAAGTGACTGAGCCCCCTAAGCAAAGATAATGCCAGGCATTCGGTCAGTATGAAGAGTGCTTCAGCAGTACTGTCAATAAATATATCAACAGTAATGATTCTTCCCACACACACCCCCAGAAGACAAAGGGGAACGTGTTCTAAATATAGGTCAACCTTATGATTGTTAGTATTAGAAGTTTATAGCTGCCTTTTAGATAATGCTACCTCAATTTCTGCTGGCCTACTCCTGTAAGGAATACAATCCCTCAATTATTGGGCCAGCTTAATGTGGTTACCCAAGAAACAGAGAAGTTTTTAAAAATTATTAAAATCCTTGATCTCTCCTTTCCTCAGATGCCTGCGCATTTACTGGGTGTAAGAGAACTCCAAGTCACAGAGATATTTTTGAGGATTGCACCCCCAGATTTCCCAAAGTGCTCGTGCAATGAAAAGGTTCAAACAACAGATACAGAAAAGCACGAAGATTGTCCAACAGCATCCATTAATTTCTTTCACCCCAATGGCATTGACTTCACTCCCAGCTTCATGAGTCATCATTTATGATCGTCGTAATTTACTGCAATGGGCATGAGATATACCACAAAATCAATGAAAACGAAGGCAAATTCAGAACTAAGATCAGGGCCTGTAAGTCACTAATGTTAAAAAATGATGGAGTGACAATTATTACATGGATTCCTATTGGCCTCAACTGCCTGTGGTATAACTTGCCCAAGTGTAGCATGCACAGTCTCTTTATTGCACAGGAATCAAGCTGCAGTCTCTGCTGAACCACCTGGCCTCCTTAGCACTTAAAGATGAACTGCAAATCAATTATGAAAATAGAGTTTAGTCCATATTTATGGGCTGAATGTCCCTACTAGCCAAGCTCTAGGGGACATTCAGAACAGAAATACATTTCAGCTGCTCCTTTAAATAATTTGTTTTCCTCTGTGAAATCTTCTTGATAATTCTTTGCAGATATTTCTGAATGTATCATCCTGTAGGACCGCAAATACAACAAACCACAGGGTAATGCTGGTGGCAGTGAAATGTCTTATGTCCATGATAAGTATGTCTAGGAAAAGCAGTTTCACTGTAGAAAGGAAGGCACACACCCTCTGTGCTGGATGCTCCTACTTGTCATTCTGTGAGTATAGTCTGGAAGGACATTTGGGCCTTATTCACTGTTTATACTTCCTTTTCAGATAAACTTAAAATTAAGAATCTGCTCTTCATGAAAATCAAATGTTAGAAGTGTTTGCCCTTCTCTCTATTAAAGGAAACCGTCAGTCAAAATAGAGAAGTCTTGGATGTGTCATTAGAAACGGAAAATCACCAGCCACGAGGCCAAGGGATACTATAGCTGCATCCCAAAAGTGTTATTTGTCCTTGCCAGGAAATCTGTTCTCAAACAACCCCGCTCCCTAATAAGGTTATTAAGGCTCATATTCGCTACTAAGGAAGACAGAAGCAAAGGAATTAATTGAGACTATACAGTTCCAATTTTTGAAGCATTTTACTGGTTCTTTTGCTTACTCTCATTTGCTGCCCAAACTGCACAAAGCACATTCAAATACCATCCACCATGTGGAAGACTCTGTCAGTCACTCTCTCCCCGTCCCAATCCCAAGGTCCAGCAGGGGATCTACTCACAGAACAAAATGTGGCAGGAAGGAGGAGAAGGAGAGCTGGTGGTGGTGTGAGTATGATGCAAGAGAAGTGATTGTTTCAGAAAGGGAGAAATAAAAAATAGGAAAGAGATTAAGAAGGAGAAATGGAAAAATTTTGGAGAACACCATCGAAAAATGTAGGCAGTGGGCTGGAAGCAAGCTCTTCCACATGTGGAAAGAGTGAGAAAGGTGTACCGTTAGGGAAATTCTTCTAAAGATAATGTGATGGAAAAATATAATTTAAAACCCAGTTAAAAGCCTTCATTAACCTACTGGAGTTTAAAACAGTCCTTTGGGCTATGTCAGGGATAGATGCTACAGTTTTAGCCCCGTCCTTCACCTGGACCAGGGATGTGGCTGGAGTGTGCAGAGGTGGAAAATCTAAAGGAGAAAGATGAAGAAGGGAAAAAGGGGCCATAAGTGGCTGGACCACATTGCACTTCGGGGTCAGATGGATCGCTGCTACAGACACCTGACCTGGGAGCTGGGTAGTGTTACCAGGTCCCCCAGGTTAGGCTGAGGCTTATCATTGGAAGGGTCTTGTTATTTTTTCCCCTACAATGCCAGAGGACGAAAGGTATTAAGAACAACTAATTCCAAATGGAAAGTAACATAAAGCCAGAACTTTAATAAGCAAACTCTTTTTCTTTTCTTTTTAATCATCTGGATGCCAGCTCTGTTACAGAAGCTAATTGAATCCTTACATCTGTCACAGTTTAAACAAAAAATGATAAAACAGGGGAAAACTAAAAAGCAAGTCCAGAGTCGAACAGTTATCAAGGGCCATAGGGCAGAAGGAACTGTTGTCACCCATTAGTTTTCCCTTGCAGGCCCTCTTTTAGGAACAAAGTAATTCCCACTGACTTCATTGAGTTTTTATACGTTCTCAGAGTTATGCAGCTGCACTCGTTTGTCGGTAACACGTTTTCCTGACTCAGGGCCTTTAGTCCACCTTATTGAAAGCTATACACATGCTTCACAAAATCATCTGATAACCCCAACAGCAACATTAGATTGGTTCATAATGCTGCAGGACTCTGAGGGATGCTTGGATTTATATTCTGTGCCCTAACTGTAAGATCTCTATCCAATATTTTGAGATTATTAGAGGATTTTCATAAGGGAAAACATGCTTTTGGCAAAACCGCAACGAAACTTATCCTTTTGCCTTCATTCAAGGTTACTTTTCATATAAATTTGTTTGTTACAGAAACTAAGAAAAAACTAGAGAAAAATACTTTCTGAATATTTTCTTCCAAGTTTTGAGTAAAAAAAAAGATAAAAGGGAGTGGAAACAAATTATAATCAATATGTTTCATTTTGTACTGCAGAAAGGAAAATGACTCTGCTAAGAGACTATGCATAACCTTAAGCAGTACCAGATGTGGTACAGAGAGAAGTATTAACTACTACTCACAGTTTGGAGTTTCTTTCAAGGCAGTTAGGAACAGGTAAATCTGATGGGTGAAAACGTTGTGCCAGAAGCAGCCAGTTAATGAAGCAGAGTCGGACCTGTTAAAAAACAAAGCTCATGCAATTTGTAAAACATTATGTTACCGTTTGGAATGACGATTCTGAACAAGAGAAATACAGACATTATTTTTCTCAGTTTTTTTTAAGTTTTGGCCTAGCAAAAAGCACGTTTAACACAATTCTCTGAGGACATGACACGTGTTGCATAAATCACTCCCCTCTTCAGCCCCAGTCACACCAAGGGTGCACTGGTTTTGTAACCACCCGTTTGCCAGGCAGGATCCAGCGGGCTGAGCCTGCCAACTCCACACGGTAGCGGAAAGCAGGGAGAAAGCACCCACTGAAACCAGGTTCCCTAAGGGATTTCTACCTACTACCCCCCTTTCTGGGCAGGCCCTGTGGGATCCCACCTGAAGAGCTGCTGCATTCCTGTGGTGCCCGAGTCATCCAGAAACAATCAAGCCAGAAGCATCTGCAGGCACTTTGGAGGTTGTTTGAGCGGTGAGGTTTTGTTTGGGGTTTTTGTTTTTTTGTTTGTTGGGTTTTTTTTACATTATGCTATCTGAACTGCTGTTGCCATGTTATTGCTATAGTTTTGTTCTGGAGACTGCTCACGTGTGTCTGTACATTTTGATGAACTGGGAAGTGCTACTGCAGTGCACATACTAAATGACAGCCTCGATTGTGTTACATTATTCACATGTCATGCAGTAGTCTTTAATTCTCACCTCAGATGAAAATCACCTCAGATGGTGGTTAGCATCTGCTTCAGATCTGCCTGAAACATAGGCTATCATAAAAATAAATAGCCACAGAAATCTTCTCTTGTGCTTCCATATACAGAGAGGTGCTAGAGAGCTGTCTAAATTCTAGACAAAATAAAAGACCAACAACAACCCAAAAAACCCCCAATCAACCCCTTCCCTTAAATGGCAGACTTCTCTGGACAAACTTTCCCCTTTTCACTAGCTCTAGATTGCGTTATGAATACTACAAAAACAGACTCCAGGGAACAATCCTTCACAGACAGGCAGACAGGCTAAATGAGGTAGGGTTTTTGCCAGCTGTAATTTTTCTGATCTGTGATCTGTGCAGTATATTCTAAAAAGCCAAAAATATCCACATACTCTCAGAGGATAGGTCAGACCTAGACGGAAGGCCAAGAAAACTCCGCAAGTTTCAACTTCAGAGCTGGCCAAGATAAGGGAGCTCAAGCTTATTAGAGCTCCAGCTCTCACATTCGGTTTCTTCGAAGCCCCTGTCTGCAGCAATCTCATCTTTCCTCCCGCCCCATCCCGCGCGAGGCACTACAGACTCCTTCCGTTTTAACAAATGGTGACCGAGCTCAGCAAAGCCTCTAACAGCTGCTGGGCTTGGGAAGTGATATGAAATTGCATGATAATGCAAAATTAGAGTAACTCAAAAGTGGCCAGAGAACAGCTTTTCAAACCTGCTGTATGGCTTCCATAGGACAGCAGTCAGTGGACACGTCTTGCTCGAGCCCCAGGTCTTAACTCAACCTTAGTGGGAGTATGGACTTAGGGAGTTACACCGAGGGTGGACATAGTTGTACGTGCAAAGCCCTTTAAATGCCTCTCTCATATTTCCTCTGTAATTTAAAAAATGCACCCAAGTGCATTTTAATGCTGTTGCCGTAGGTCAGCAGCCCAGCAAAACACACGGAATCCCACCAAATGTAATGAATTTGAGTCATCATTCCCTGCACATGTATTTGTGACAGGCTTGTATTTGTGTGGTCCTGTTCATAGTCAGGGGAAAGTACTAATTCCCGTGTATTCACATAACTTCACTGCCGCCAGAACTTGTTTACCCATTGACCACTCCCAGCACGTTACGTAGGCTGCATTTCTTTCAAAAGGTTCATTTCCTATCTTCCACCTGACACGTACATTTGAGAAGTGATTATTTTGAATCATGTCATTAAAACTATTATCATCCTCCGACTTCTCTATGGCTTTATTTCGAGAAAAGTGGAGATCTTTATATAGGAAATCATATCTAAATGGTATTCAAGATATTCAGCCTGAAGCCTGCGGTCCTCATTCAATCTTTATCCTGGCACAACTCTTACTGAGGTCAATGGGCATATAGCCTGAATAAAGACTAAAAGCTGTGAGACGAGGCCCACTGGGCAAAATTACTAGCGATGGACAAATTAGTTTGGATAGACTAGCAATGAAACAAAATCTCTGCTTAAAACCTAGACTGAGCTGAAGCTGGTCCTTCACGTTTAGCTGTGTGTATGCCTTTTGTGAATATTCATATTCACAGCTTGGGTCCCTCCTTCCCAGCCTCAAGCATGTGTGAATTCCTACAGTCATCCTTTCTTCCTGCCACGGTGGCCCCATCGCAGAAGAAGGCTTCCTCCCTGCAGGAGCTCTGCTCAGCAGACAGGCAATTCTGGGACACGAACAAGGCAGCTCTCACTGCAGGACCTGGGGCTGGTCTTCTGCCCGAGAAAATGTTGGGTTTTTTAAAAAAAATTTTTTAAACAGCCCCAAAACAAACAACCATCTGGATTTCTGGTAAATGGTGACTGCAGCACACATCTCTTCCCATTACTGCTTCTGCTTTTCTTTTGCTCCTCTCATCTGCTCACACAGGTCTGCGGTGCCCCAAGAGATGCCATCTCCAAGGCCCTCTCCAGAGATCTGTCTGTGCCTCTGCAGCTTACTACCTAGGGCAGAAAATGTCCTTTCTTCTCGGCCTGAGCGAGGGAGGGAACTCTCCCCTCTGCAGCCAGGGCAGAGGAGAGCTGCAGCGAAGCATCGCCAGCCCACGTCCCAGTGCACGCTGCTTTGCCCTTCACGCTTATATTTTGTGTATTCGAGAGGACATGTCTCTGCCCCCACACCCTTATCTTAACTTGGAAAATGGAAATGGAAATGGAGGGTTGAACCCTGAAACCTTTATTCACACGGGCACTCACCATTGCTCCCGTGGAGGTGAGACTGCGATGGGCTTCTGCTGACAGCAGCACCGTCCAAGACAGCAAGATTTCTTCACGAAGACTCTAAAGTTCAGATGAAATCTTGTTGCTGTGGGAAGTCCAGCTGTGTTTTGTGACTAAAAATGTTTAGGCCATAGAAAAAGCATCAGACCTGTAGGTATTCAGAAAATTGGAATCCGCAACAGCCTGACTTTTGCATTTTTGCTAAATGTTGTAGTACTCTTTGTCCGTGTACCCTATAGGTAAAAAAAGACTGCCTCAGCTAATTTTCATGCTCTCCTGATGGAGCAAAAGGACAGCATATCATTTATATAATTTCTAGTTGGAAAACTTAGTTTAAAAGTCTGATTTTGTGGTTGAGTGACTGGAAAGCATTCATTAATATTTTTGAAGGTATTGGAGACAAGTACCATAAATTTGATTTTCAGATATTATGGATCTTCGGTGATAAAATTTCAAAATAAATAATAAAGCATCTCCTCCAGATTATTTAAACTGCAAAGGCAAATGTACCTGCTATATATTAACACTGTCAGCAACCTAGGCATTACAGTGGATTTTTAATGTGTTTCATCAAAACACTTAAAGGCACTTTTAAAAATATATGACCCACTAAATAAAAAAACATAGGACGTAATCTTCATGGCACACTGATTAATGCAAAATTGACTCAAACAAATGCAGCTTATGGCCATAGTCCAGGAAGCTCTCTTGGCGCTAAAGAGTTTCATACAATAGTTTTCCATTTTCAAAATCACATCAATTTTTACTTACAACGTTTTGAAAACAGGTACAGCAACTTTCAATCAACTGCCCAGCAATAATTTAAAATCCTTTACTATTAAATTGTAAAAGTTTGAGTCATGGGAAGAGGACAATGCTGTAGAGAGCTGATTTCCTGACTATCATCACCCCCAGAGCTGTCAGCTGCTGTGCAGTATTGCCTGTGTGGAGATAGAGATGGAGTGGGCCAAATTATTCATTGTGAATAAGTTATGTGATGAATTTGTCTCTTCCCCCGCCCCCCCGCCATTTGTGGACCAATACTGATTTCTGCAGATATCTTCTTGACAGATAATCCAAAAATATTTATGCAAGCAAAACTCAAGAGTAGCGTTTGTGCATGAAATACCCATGGCGTCAACTGATGCTAAACGAGTATATAACAGTAATCAAATCTTATCAGATGCTCTCTGCCTTACCTATGCAGCACCACTTTGAGGAAAATACCTGTAATTCTTTTCTGTAATTATTTCCCATATTAATCTTTGAACGTCCGCAATTAGTAGCAGACACCCGACCCCCAGGTATAACCCAATCAGATATAAACACTGGCTTTCTACCTACAACAAAGATGTAGATTGCAAAGAGCTTAGCCAGCATACAAATGTTGGGAAAATATAGCTAAATATTTCCTGAATAGCACCTTCCCGTAATAAGACCGTCATAACGCATGCACCCTGCGGTCGGTCCTGTGGCTTCAGCCTCAGCAGTGAAATCCCCAGCACTTCTGCAGGCTGCAGCGTGAGGCAAGGTGAGGCTCAGCCAGGAGTGGCAACCAGCTTCTGGTTTTCACTGGGAAGGAGGAATTAATTGAGATGGGAAGTTATGGCACCTGCTCTGTGTGTTGGCTGGAGCCCGACAGAAGCACCTTATCATCTTATCAATGCAAGTGCTTCACAGAAAGGATGTTTTCCTTCTTGAAAAGCCAGCAAGAATATAGCAAGATTCAGTGTATGCACTACTCATGACGCTCTTTCCAAAGGCCTTAAAAATGCTAGAGGAGTGTGAAATGCAATTTTTCTCCCCACTCAATCTCATGTGCTTCCTTTCCTTTGGAGGAAACAGAGGCCTGATGAAGACATCCCCCTCACAGCTTCTAAGAGGTCACGGCTGCCTGGTGACCTGCTGGTGGAAATCGGAGATAGGAAACATGGAGGTGTTATTTGAGGCACCTCACCCATAAGTGGATCAAAAAGCATTAAAACTCTCATGAAAGTGTTCACCACATACAAAGAAAAGAAAAACAGGAAATGAAAAGAGAAGCAGAGAGAATAAAAGTTCATACAAAGCTTTCAGGTTTCCAGCATCAATATTCTTTTTATAAGACAAAAAAGTTTGAGTCATTTTTTATGAAAAGAAAAGCCTGTTTTATTGACTGATGAAAGCTTTATGATAGGTCTATGATCTGGTCTATAATTTCTAAATTGTTCCCGAACTTCTCCCTCCGGAGAGTCTCTGATGGCAGCCTGGGGAGCCTCAGAGTCTAACAATGTCACATCCACTGCCACCCCTCTGGAAGGGGGGCCAGGGGCATGAGCATGGCTGCGTCTTGCTTGTTCAACCCGCACCAAACACGCAGTGGGCAGAGCGAGGTTCAGCAGGGCCTCTGCCAAACAGGGATGACCTTCCACTCTTGGTAAGTGGCATCACTGCAAGGCTGCTGTACACTTTGGTCTTCCAGCAGTCTGTTTCCCATGCAAGGAAAGAGACTCATGTTTTCCTCACATTTCCCACATGAGGAAAGATGGACATGCTAGAG
Organism: Phaethon aethereus; assembly: GCF_964289735.1. Classification (NCBI taxonomy): domain Eukaryota; kingdom Metazoa; phylum Chordata; class Aves; order Phaethontiformes; family Phaethontidae; genus Phaethon; species Phaethon aethereus. Next base: position 69,046,135 of record NC_138577.1, on the reverse strand, counting down.
GCAGGGTAGGTGAACCCCTCTAAGAAGAGGTTTGCCATGGGACTTAGAAATGGCTAACACTTTCCATGACCAAAGCAACATTTATGCAGTTGGGGCTAATCAGAGCCATTATCTCGTGAAATAAAGGCTGTGGCTATTTAAGCAATTTCAAGAATGAATCTGGCTACTTTAAAATTGATGGAAGGACACCATATGCAAGCAGCATGTATGCTGGGAGTGTAGCAGCCTACAGGGTCCCCATGTCTGAGGACCAGGAAAGCTTTAAAACCTAAACTTTAAGTCTATAAGGAAAGACTTGCCCTCACTGTGTCAGGCCTTTCAAAAAACATGTCGTAAGGACATTTTCTACTTCACAGTGATTCACAGCTGCCTCTGGGGGCCATTGCAATAAACTGGAAGAACAGTCACACATCACAGCCCAAGCAGTGGATGGGAACCAAGGGTCATCCCATCAAAACCCCCTTCTCAGCTGTACTGGATCACAAGACCTGGGTGCTGGAGTTGATGCAAGAGCTACAAAGATCCTCTTTGCATGAAATGTGTGTTTTAGATCCCCCGTCACCATGATAGACAAATGGTTCCAAAGAAATGACATGGAGGTTCCTACATGGCTTCAGCAAAATGTGTAGGGGGGAAGAGAAGACAGAGATGATAGATTTTCCTGCATTTTCCACTTATAAGTCTCCAGTCTATGGGAAAACATTAGGATGTTTTTGTGCATGCGTGGTGTGAGAATGAACGCATCTTTCCTCACGAGGAAAAGTTACTACTTTTTGGTGTTGGCACAGTAATAGTTACATGTGTCTTCCAATTTGCCCCAATGCTGTAAGCTCTTTTTCTGGTGACTTCTGAGTTCTGGGCTTTGTACTTGTGAAAAACTGGTGATGTTATGCATATTCTGCCCGTTATTTTGTACAGGGAGGATAATGAGTGCATGCAACATGATAACTATGGCAGAAGACCTCTGTGGGCAGTTGCCAGCTCAAACACCAATCGATCCAGACCAAATAAAGTTGTTCTGTAGCATCTTAAACTATATGATGCACTTACTTAGGAAAAAAAAAAAAAAAAAGACACATTTCCTTCCAGAAAGGAGTTTTCAAGGGGTGTGAGATCTCTGGGAGCCCTCAGGGGCCGCTGTTGGTGCCAGGGTGCTGAAGCACACTCCAGCACGGATGAGGGCTGAAAACCTCAGGGTAATGGGGTGTTTGGCCCCGAGGGGAATGCTGTAACCACTGAGGGGTGCTACTTGCCTTGCCCGTCTCCACTGAGCAGGACAGCGGTAGGCTCAAGCTGCAGAAGAAGGTCAGGGCTGCCTTCTGCCTCCCCGCTGCTCGCGCACAGCACCAGCCTCTTCGCACTGCTTTCGGCTCCTTTGAGCTCAGTGAAGGGAGGCCGTCTTCAGCTAGTCAAGGGATTCATTTTTTCCCAAGGTCTTTATTACCTTCCACCCTATAAACCAGTTTTCATTTCGATGTATGACTATAGGCATGGATTAAAGACTCTTCTGGTGCGGCTTGCAAAGTGCGCAGGATGGTTCTTACACTCAAGTCAACGGTCTTGAAGCTCTCTCCAAACTTGGCTTGGGTTGCTGCTGAGACACCCTTATGTTCATTATTTCAATGGGGAAAAATGAGCTGGAAGTAGCTAAACTTATATAATGTTTTTCTTTCCTTCCCCTGCCCCCATTCCCTCCAAACCTTACATTCTTTTGTGTTGTTCAAGTTCCCCAGTGCTTTATATGAGGATTCAGAAAAGTCTGGTTCTCTGGAAACAATTGTTATGTCAGCTGACATTAACACAGCAAGCACTTTAACTATTTTTCCAACATATCCATCAAATGCAATGGCCAAAACATTAATTCTCATTACGCTTCAGCAAAGTTTCTCATTTTCCTCTAATTCTGTCACCAGACTGCCTCCATGCAAGACTGCTTTACAAATATGTCAAGTCATTTAACTAAAAGGACTTTGGGAAGGTTTTTTTTTAGTGACTTTGTGCCTATATGTTTGTGAATGTTCTAGGTCATTTATGACACAAATTTGAGCCCCTCCTGTCCTAAGTTAACAAAAATGATGTATGCTTTAAATCAGCCAAAAATGTAAAATTATATGTTGTCGTGACTAGCTTGGAAACTAGCAATAATCATCTAGGATCATCAGAAAACGCACTGAAAAAAATAGAGATGAACTCAGCTGCTGAAACGTAGATTAAGACTTTCTTGCTGCCTACAAGCGTAGGGTCGCGCGGGCTATCCCTAAAGGTTCATCAGCCAGTTTCAGAAGTCTCAGTTCTGAAGTTTCGCTCATTGGACAAAAGAAGGCATTGTGCAAGGACGCTGAACAAGGACATTGTTCAAGAAAGTACAAAGGAACAATAGACGGAGTATTACTTTTTGTTAGCTATTATTAATCAGTTACGGATACGTATCATTTATTACTGAAGATGGGACTGTCTAATGTTTGAGGGGTCCAATGTTCAGAACACTGACAGTGTTGTAACTGGGCTGTCTGAGGCCATAATGCATAAGAAAACCTATCCACTAATAAATAATGAATGTCCACTATAAGATATGCCAGTTTCACAGTGGGCAGAGGCTAAAAAAATACCAATAATATCTCTGATATTATTATAACAATTGATAAATGTTCCCGTTTTAGAACTATAATGCAATAAATGTGTTAAGCAGAGTCTATGCTTATTTTTTAAATGAAGCATGCAGCCCCATCTGACTCACCAAACTGTACTTTTACCTTCAAATATCACCCCAAAAATGTGCGTAAGAACCACAGTTGAAGGAAGTAAAACGCTGGTCATGCCCCTAGAGAGAAGAATCGTGCCAGATTAACTCCCATGTCCTTTCTGGGTGCGCTGAAGATTTATAAGATAAATTCCCACCAACATTAACAGAGGTTAGTATAGGTAATTGACCTTGTAAATCAAGAATAGAATAGACCCTATAATGTATAATATTTTGAGGTATTTATCACTCTGCTGAGGCAGACAGGGTTTGAGCGTGTAAATCGTTATAATGGTAACAGTAATTCTACATCCTCGTGCCTGCATGGCAGCAAGAGTTCCCCCGCGCCCGCGGGGGGGGTTTCTCTCCGCGCCCCCTCACGCAGCCCCGGGGCTGCTCGGGCCGAGGGCTGGGAAGCACTTTCCCGTGGTCCACAGCGGCCACCAGCACAAACAGGACGACACGGTGCGTGGTACGAACTGCATCGCCCTTTCTTTTACTTCTGAGAGCGCACGTCTAATTTTCTATGCCTTTTGATCCGCTCACTATTTTCTCCAGATTTCTTCCCAGCTCTGCAGGATTCTTTTTTCCTAAGGAGAAGGTATATTTAGGTTATTTGCAGTTCAATCCCGTATCGAGATAGAAAAATGACATAAACCATGGCTGAGTATATAGTCAGAAAATTTCAAAACATTTGAAATGGGATAAAATAAATAATCCTGAGGCAAATGACATGTTAAAGTCTCCAATTCTGCTAATATATTCCAGAAATGCACAATGACTTTAAGAATACATTGCAACCTTCAGATAATTGTTAATGCGCATAAGTGTTTTGCAGGAAAAAAGACATTTTGTGTTATCTGCAAAAAGCTCTCTTGAGTAAGAGTCCATATCTCCAGGTATTTCTTTTAAAGGGGAACAGTTTAATAAAAATAACAAAGCTAGAAACCGAGAACATTAACTTTCACTTTGACTAGCTACATGCTAGTACTCTTGCTGTAATTATAACACAGAGGTCATTCCAAAGGAATTACCAGCCTTCAAATGATATGAGACAATTATTCTCCGGGGAGTCGGACAAATTTGTAAGACAAATACAGTTGAAATTTCAGACATCAATCTCTTTTTTACCATAGCATGGGAACAAGGGAGCTGTGAAATGTAATTTTACCCTAAGGCCCAACAAATGATCGCATTAAAATGATTTAAAAAAAGACTTTACATCTATTATATCTTAGAAGTGAGTGTAGCATTAGATTTTTCTAAGGCTTCCTGTGAATAATAGTATTTAATAGGACCTGCAGAAAAGACTGCAGATGCCCCTGTTGCTCGCGAGCCCACGGGCAAGCCCGCGGCTGAGGGCAGCCCCAGCTGCGGCGGCGCGGGCGCGGGGTGCGGTGCCGGGGAGCAGCGCGGCGCCGGCGGCCAGCTCCCGCTCCCCGCGCGACCCCCCGGCCACGGGGGCTCGGGTCGGGCCCCGCTGCACCCCCTCCCAGCCGCCGCTTCCCTCTTCGTGCGGTTGCTCTGTGCAGGAGGGGGTTTCCCGAGGCGGCTGCGTTTCACGTGCCCCAGTATTCCCCAAAGGGGAAGAAGCCGAGCTGGTTTCGTGCGCACCTGTGGCAAGAAGCTGTGCGGGACGGGAGCCTTTTTCCCGTGGTCTTGACAACCGTGAGTGAAAAGTTCAAGGTAAAAAAAAAACATTCCACCCATCTCAAAGGCACCCTGAAGGGCTTTCTGTGATCACCCCCGGATGACTGTGAACCACAAGGGCACCCGTTAATGGTGTGCATCGCCTGAGGGTGTAGGAGAGGTAATAAAACCCAAAAAGGTGGTAGCTGTGGACCCACCGCTCTCTATGCTTCAGTCCATCAGCTTTACATCACCTCCCATCGGCTCAGTTTGACAATAACCCTGCACGGCTCGAGCCTGTCCGGCAGAGAAATTTGCGATTGGTAGGACCCATCCCCAAAACTGGCTCTTCCCTCACATGGGACTGTGTGCCCAGGCACATCACTACCTCTATTTGTCTGCAGAAAGCAGCAAACCTTGCTCCTACTTGCATGGAGTCACTCAGCCTATCATCTTCTGCATTTACACAGTGCCAGTCATGCCAGCACTGATGTGGGGGGACTACTGATGTGAGCTGAGCAGGATTTAGCCCAGTGTGAGTGCCGTAGTCAAAGTGGTGAGGTGGAAAATGGATATTAAGGAACTGTTCTTTGGCTAGGGTTTGATTTACAGAAACCTATAACAGTCTCATTCTTCAGATAAGTGCATTTCTCCAACTGCTATTACTCAAGAAAACAGGCTCCTTAGAAATCTTTACAGCCGACACATTGCAATGTGACCTTGCACAACTTGGCAATGCAACTCTGCGTGTTTTTATTGTATTTAAATAGTACCATTAGCTTTATTCACATGTGGAACTTAAACTTCAGGTTCAGCATCTTTCTCGCATCTCACATGCGGTTGTGTCCATGTGTGCCCATGTAGGCGCAGGGTCTCTGTGGAGCAGGAGAAGAGTGTGAGTGTGTGAGGAGGGTGCGTACATTTATGCACATACCTGCGGCTGTTTTTTCCAAGGATGGATTCCTGTCCCGGTGACACCTACTGTCAATGGCTGCCTGAATGATCTCATTAGGGATAGCTTCTGCAAATATTTATGTTTACCCACTGAATGTACAAGAATCCTTCCCAAATGGAAGCTGACAAATTAATGAGAAATACAAACACATCCCGGTTTAAACGAGTGCAAAGCAAAGCAGCACCTGTCTGATTAATGAGGATGATTGACTGTGCAGAGTTGCGCAAGTGACCTTCTTTGGTATTTCGGGTGGGGAATGTGGTCAAAACATCATGTTTCCATCTACCAGACCAAACCGTCTCATTCTACCCTCACAAGAGTTTTCTGAGGTACAGTAACTTTCCCAAGAGATATAATGAATTGTTAGGAAAAAATAGAAAGCTGCCATGATGAGTGATAAGAATCTCAAAGTTGCCATGTGATGTCTCACCAGCAAACACTTTGTCCACCTTATTGTGGGAACACTTTGAGTGCCCCAGAAAGTTCCCAGAAGTATAAAAAGTTATGAGTCCCCGATGCTACATATTTTCCTAAGTTAGCTTTAAACTAACACGCTGTTGTATTATTAGACACGCAAAAATGAAGGGAGTTAACACAAGCCAGTACAAAAAAAACCAGAAACACATGTACATATTTTGTACATACATATATTTTATTTGACTTAAATTACTCTTGCGCCATGACACAGGTGGCAAATATTACATCATTTGCCTCTTGTCTGCATTTTATTTCAAGGGCACAAGGAAGTCCCATTTGCTGAATTTGGTGCCAGTACGCTCAGCAGCCTCGAGGGCTGGGAGCAAAGTGGCTGCCTCTTGGCTGAGAGAAGGACAAAATGAAAAGTGACTGTCACTGTATGGCAATGACAGAACACATGGAGGCATCTGATGGAGGTGTCACATGAGGTCTGGAGATGACAAAACAAAACTGTGTGAAGATTCCCGTGTCTTAAAACCAAACTAAAATAAACTAAAACCCCACCTCACCAGATTCTCTTGCACATGACAAATAAATGGCAAGTTTTAAATAAAAAACTTTGTCATGCCTCTTCACTGCCCTGATTAGGAGGGATAGCTTCCTGCAAATACAGAGGAAATATTTGCTCCTTACTCTTTTCATCATTATCTGATTTAGAGTACATCTTAAAGTATGTATCTATCACTTTTGTTGCATGCAATCCTATTTCTTCATGGCCATTGCACACTATCAATTTTTTGCCATCACCTTTTACTCGACTCATATGAAAAACTCCTTTGCCATGAGACTGGTGGGAGGGAGAATTACCTAAAAGCTCTGGAAACCTCAGTCTTACAATAGTCAGAGCCATGTATGTCCACAAGGACTCCAGAATTCAATAGAAAGCAAAGCAGTTTAAAGGAACTGATACTATTTCTTTTTCTGATAGAAAAAGATGAAAAACTGGAAAGAGCCATTGAAAGACTATTTTCACTGTAAATCAGTACAGATTCAAGAACTGCTGTACTTGGATCAAGAGTGTATCTAAGTGATAGTCAACCCAACAGTTTAATTTTCAAAACTTGGCTTCCAGTATTGGAAGCATGAGATCAAGCCAAGATACATCGCCAGTAAAGGGCTGGAGCTCAAAGCCAGCGTTGAATTACAGAGCCCAGAAGGTTTACGGAAGTGTTTAGTGAAAATTGTTTGCAAATGAGTTTAGAAAAATTTTCTGCCTCTTGCTGGCTGCTCCAGGATCTGGCCCTGTCAGAAGAGCTGAAGAGCTCTCCTCCCATCATCCTGGCAGAGATACACAGGATCTGCATGTGGGCAGGCAGAGTGCTTAGTGCCCAAACCAACATCCTCAAATTAAGCTTGAGAGTTTTTCTGGAAGATGTGCTTTAGCCAAGGCAAGTGTTGTCCAGCCAAAGAGGCTACTGGGCCCCATCCAGACATAGCTGGATGAACTGTAAAGCCCTCTAATACACAAAAATGAAGTTGCATGATCTAATGGTCCCTTCTGTACTCAAATATTCCACCAAAACTGGTATATTAAGTGCTTTTTTTTGTGTTTATCAGATGTACTGTTAAGCAGAATAGTTCTACAAGGAATAGGAGTAAACTATGAAGACAGGATTTTGCCCTGAGCAAAGCAGATTGGTGTTTGATTTCTCAGCTTTGTTCTTGTATCTGATATCCATTTAAAAGAATTTCATGGGGCCTGCAGGAATTGTGCTAATCAATGGGCAGTAAATTTATGCTTCTAAACAGCTTTGTTGTCCCTGTACCCAGTGCAGTCATCACTTAGACCAGGACTTGCGCAGGATTGGTTTTGGCACTACTTCTGTTTCAGGAAAACCCTGGAAATAGGTTGCTATTGTTAAATGCATAGTCCCAGTTTGTTTCAAAGCAGAACAGAAATACAGATACCCAGCAGGATAAGCAGCTCTGAGAGGTCACAGGGAAACACATTTGCATCTCATTGAGATGCACTTATTTCTATTCCCTCGCTCAAGAATACAGGCAAGTGCTTTTTAGTGAAACTAATTATGTTTGGCTTGTAACAGCATCTGCTGATTTGTGATTGCTGCTTTCCGTTTTTTTTTTTTCAGTGGAATCTTTTTGAGATTTCCTGCTTCACTTTATACTCACTGAGCTCATGCACTTAGTTCAAATGGGGAAAAATGTACTTTTCAAAATCTGCTCCTCCCCTCTGATGAAAGCCTCGAGTTTGGTGCTGTATCTAACATTCATAAGAGCACATTCACTGCGCCATGAAGATAGAGACCTTATTAACTGTAGATGAGTTACCTTCTGCCAGAAGTCCCTAGGGAATATCTCAGAAGTGCTAACATAGCTCAGATCAAGGGCTTTCTATGAGAGTTTCTTAAAATAATTCTGGGGACTCTCTGAAATCATTCAGGTGGGTACCTTTGGCCATGAGAGCTATTGTGTCAGGAGGTATGATTGTGGTACGGCTTATTTCTCTCCTCTGCATTTGCTCTGTGAGGCCTGTTTAGCACCTGTTTGTTTTCCAGTGTGATGTCCCTCGGACCTAAATTAATAGAGGAGGACCTTGCTGTACTGACAACAATGCAACAGGATTTCTAGTTTTTTTCCTATTGAAAGACCGAACACTGCGTTGGTGGAAGGCAGCTGCTGGTCCCCGTCACGCAAAATGAAGTCCTATTTGTACCCTTGGTCATGTATAGGGAGATGTGCTGCAAGCACCCTGCCAGGACGAGTTACCAGGGTCTCATTCCATTCTTTTCTAATTTTTTTCCTGAAATTCTCTCCATGGTACCAGACCAGCAAGGTGAGCCTAACATGGAGGTATTTGTACTTCTTCAACCAGGTGCAGATACTTGTCCTGCTTAAACCAGGCGGAGTGCTACCTGGGCTGGTGGCACTGAGCAGCCTGGCACCTGTCATCAGCCCAGGCTGCATTGCTCTGAGGGTTGTAAACCACTGAAAAATTTGTTTCATGCTCAGCTTGGTGTGCAAAACAGGTTCTGTAAGTGGTATGGTTTTCACCCAAGGTTGGGCTTTTCCCACTGACCACAAGCTAAAGGGGCTTCCTGAAAGAAGCATCTGGGTGGATGAGACTTCGGCACTTGAACTATAGACTTCTGCTGCAGTCCAAGAAAAAGTTGTTTAACCACTCGACCTCCACTTCTCTCTCAATAAAAAGCTTACTCTTCTCTGACCCTGGGCAGGGTGCAAAAATACAGCGGAGAGGAGCTGTGCGTTATCAGCACAAAGCAACAGCAGTGGGCTTTGAAAACCAAACGTCAGCCGGAGCCACGCTGCTGAATGCTTCCCGGTGATTGCTGTGTGGTGGAACCAGCCTCGCCGCATCCCTCACCTCGCCTGTGCAACGCTCAGCATCGCTTAGGCAGCAGGGTCAGCCCCTGCTCCGAGTTTTTAAGGAGAAGGTGCAAAGAAGTCAAAACTAATCGCTTCTCTCCCCAGCAAATAGTTCCTCGCTGGACAGGAAAAACCCAAGGCAAGAGCACCCTCTTAAAGCCGAAACCTTTTAGCCTAACGAAGAATAAATGAGACTGTCCTAGCAGCACTCCCTACGTTTAAAGCCAGCTGCGCACTTAAGTACTTTCCTAAATAACAGGTCTTAAGGAGGCTGATAGTGGTTGAAAGATCCACCCGCTGACCACTAGCGTGTTCTGCTAGTGCAGTATTTCTTCGTTCTTTGAAAAAAGGCATGTCTGAGATTACATGAAAGTTAGCTAGGTTTAAACTTCAGTGATGCGCTGATCGGCTGCCCGCTGTTTTACACTGAAAAACACACTGCATGCTTACCTGCAGTACTGTTCTCTCTAATTAATTCTTTCCTAAAGGTATTTCCCACTCCTCCACCTCGTTCCTTCATTCTGATTAACAGTCATAGCATGATCTCATCAGGCCTCGACAAGTATTGATGGGCCACAGTATCATGAGGCTAATAAAGTGTGTTACCCAGTATTTTCTGGTGACACATAAAAACTCCCTTATGAAAGACGCAGGAGACAGAATATGATATAAATGCCTTTCTAGTAACAGCAGAGTACCGTGGGCCCCGCGGCGCCGGGCGCGAGTGCATTATTTAATGGAGCTCTGCGGGGCGGCAGCGCCCGAGCGCGTTGGCGGGGGAGGCAGGGGAGGGGGCGACGGCGGCCCCGGGGCTGGGGACCCCGCTGTGCTGTGGCCATGGGGGGCGGGGCTGGGGCTGGACAGGATCCTGAGCACTTTGTGGGAAAACAAATCCTCCTCCCCACCCCCAGGCACCCTCCCTAGGAGTCAAGCCCGGCAAAGCCACATGCTATGAGGACAGCAGCGTCAGCTGAAAGCCACGAGCAAAGCCATGGTCTCAGCTCGGCAATTCTCTGCTGAGCCCGCCGCACCCCCATCGCCCGCCGCACCCGCCGCACACCCTGCGCCGGGCGATGGGGCAGCCCCCCCAAAGACTGGGCGAGCGCCCGGCGCCGCTGCAGGTGCTGTGTTTGCTCCAGCTTCCCTGGGCAGACGCGCTCGCGGAGCCCCGGGGGGATGCTGGGCTGAGCCGCCCTCCTCAGCCCCCCGCTTGGGCAGGATCCTCGAAGCTCCCCCGTACAGGTAATGCCGAGCGTCTCCCCTCCCTTCACGTGCCAGTGAACTGACTGCTCCTTATTTTAGAAAAGCGCAGATCCTGAAATTCCCGTTGCGGAGTGGAAGGCAGAGGGGAGTCAGAAGGTTAAAAACACGGGGCCTTGCTGGGGCTGCTCTTATAATGGAAGCAAAGCGGGAAAAAAAAATCCGAAAAGAGGTGCACCAACAAAGAAAATCCCTTTTCTATCTGTCAAGCCCTCTTTCCCCGGCCTCTGTGAATGCCTCGCCTCCTGCGCAGCCTCCGAATATAAACTTTGCTCAGCACACTCAGGGTAATCTTTTCACATCATAAAACTTATAATCCTCCTAAAGTGGTTTCCTAGGGTTTGAGGTATGATGCACTTATCAAATAACTGAAACAAATAAATCAGCTTATTTAGGCTGTGGCCCGTGTGTGTGTAGCTCTGTGTACGCAGGGAGGAAGCCAGCGCCATACCAGCATTTGTATACATTAGCAACAAAGCTGTCTGTGACAAGCTGTCCTCTGCACAACTAAATATTTAGTTGCGTATCATAAGTAACTTCTTAAGTGATTAAACGGAGCGGGTGCTCTCCGCCTGCGCTGGCGCGGGGAGCCGGGGCGTCGGGGCGAGCAGCGTGGCAGGCTGGGAGCCCTGGTGGCGGGGGCGCGGGGAGCGCGGGTGCCCGAGGCAGCCGCCGCGCGCCGGCAGCCGGCGGTGCCGCGCTGCGGCGCGGGACAGCCCCGGCTCCGGCCGGGGGCGCGCGGCCTCGGGCGCGCTCCGCCGTCGCCCGCCTCTGCCTAGAGACCGGCTCTGACCGGGGTCCACGTGGCGTTCCTGCGTACTTGTACGGAGTTCAACTTTTCAAGTATTTGTTGCTAGCTTTTATTGGTGTTAGAGCAAGGTTTATTTTTAACCAGGCCTGTGTTTATGGATTGCCGTGGATTGCGTATTTTTTGCATGGGAGAAATTAAACTAATAAAGCAATTTCGTATGTAAGAATTACGGAATATATGCTTCCCGTTCAGTATAAACACAGTGTTGATAAACTCAAAACCTATTAGCTTGTAAAAATTAACTTTAAACAACAAGAAGCTAGAAAGGCTATCCTAAATTTGCACAGTGCATGTTTTTCTGCATGTATAATAAATGCTTTCTTCAGTGTTCAAGCACCACCACAACAGCACTCACTTAAAGTGTTGGGTTTGTTGGGGTATAGACACGTGTTTAACAGAATATTTGATATTTCACCTAGGGAAAATAGAGGTGTTCACACCCAGATGCCAGACTGACAAAACGGTTTCAGGTACCAAAAAAAATTAAAAAGCCAAGAGTTTGCTCTGGTGTTGATGGCATGGAGAAGCGTTTAAGACCTTGCTTCCACGAAATGTTTCTCAGAGACTTCATTACTTGCATGCGGGAGAGCAGCATGAGGAAGACAGTAGCACCATCATTTTCTTTTCTAGACCATACTGGGTTAATAATAAAATTAAAGCTCAAATAAATATTCACCAGAAAGTAATTTCAGTCTGTCATGGAAATAATCTACATTTATAAGTTATCTAAAGTAAAGTGAGCTGTACTAGCCTCCAGCAGCTCTGAAACCATTATGAATTATTGAATAAGTCATCTTTTTTTTATTGTTATTGACATAATAAATATATTTGCTTGAAAATATCCGGAGCTGCATAGGCATAGAAGTATTTATGAGCCTGTGCTCTTTACAGCACTGTTTTACAGGGTGCTGTCAACTGTGGAGGGGAAACACAAAGAGAGAGAAGAAGGTTTCACCTCTGATGTTCTTCGTCAGAAGACACTTTCAGCCCCATCTCTACAAGCCCTTGTCTTCATAGGCCACAAAATAAAACGTAAAAAAAAAAATCAACATGGAAATTGTGCATCTAGATTTAATGGTTTTTTTAAATGGTTAATTCTTGAACCACTAACAAAACTGTGGTCCTGCAAACTGAAATAATACTGCTTCTGCAGCAGCTGGGGAGAGGCACCTGCAACCACAGCAGAAGCTGCCACTGCCAAAGACACTTCGCCAAGCGTTGGGAGGGATCTCCTGTGTCACAGGTGCCTTTCCGCAGAGGAAGATGTGCCCGAATGACATTGGAACTCTAGGTAAGGAATACTGTGGTGAGAATTGCTGTGTGCAAGAGCGTGCCCGCACACAATGAAAGTTGAATCAGTCCTGGCTGGCCACGTTTGCAACTGGGACGTGGTAGCTAAGCCCCATCGTGGCACCTGATGGGCGCTTAGGCACCGCTGGGGACAATCGCTGAGATCTTGAGGGAGATCTCGATCGCTTAGAACTTCAGGGAGACTTCAGGCTCCCTACTTGACACTCCAGAGTGCCAAGTACTTGAGGGAAAACAACACCTTCTGCAGTAAAGGCTATGTTATATTTTTTGTGTGTTTCCTTAGGTAGTAAATATATCACCATCAGTGGCTCTTCAACTTCCCATAAGTAAAAAAATCAGGAATTACTAGCTATGAATTCGCAACAGTACTTGCTATACGCGAGAAAAAAAAAAAGCAGCATATTTTACAGGGCACTTCTCCCTGGAATGCAAAGACCAGACAAAGATTTAGCCTGTTTTTTTAATTTAAGTCTGGTGGAGCAACATGTCATATCTTGGACATTGACAACAAATCAGCCTTTATTCAAGTGTGAAAACTAAGGCATAAATTGCCGGCTGCCTAGCTCTCAAAACAATGTCACATTACAAGAAATGTGATATTTTGAAGAGAAACAGGAAAAAATTTATCAAAGTTTTTGTTATTATTGCATTATCCTCCCGCTTGATCTACTAGCTATAGATACTTGGTGTCTGCTTAAGTGCTTTCCATTCTTCCCATAAGCAAATTCTGGTTGAAGACCATATATCACTTTACTCTTGATCACTGCTAGTCTCAGTACCTCATTACAGCAGAGCACTTTTTGAAACTGAGCTATAGCCCAGATAAATGATTGTATAAAGTTTTAAATAAACATACAACATTTATGTTATGTTGTTTCACAGGGATGATTTATAGTCATTTTCTTCTTCCAGTCCTGAGCTCTGGACATAAAAGACACTGAGCTCTCTGCTGTTTATCCAAGTTAAATCCTCTGTTTGTTCTGCATAAGCGTTCTTGATTCTTTAATATATTGCAGGCTTTAGCTTCAGGTTTATTCCCTCTGGGATGGTGGAATTAGATACATTAACTGACAAAGATAAGGTACGGACAGTGTAGCTTAATAGCCATTAAAATAGATACTGTGATAACAAAAATGGAGCTAGAAAAGGGAGTTGAGGTTGTGACATTTTAAAAATATGTATTTATGAGACTTAGAGGAATAAATTCAAGATTTCAGAAATCTCCATAAGGAAACCCCCAAATGATGGCGGGATTTTGTTTGGTTGGTTTTTATTTTGTAAGGATATGAAGATCAGAAATGGAAGTTATTGTGAACCAGGTTGCATGTTGCCTCTCACATCCCCAGAGACAATTTTGTTTCTTCTTACTAAAATGACGTTAGATAATTTGGATACTGAGCTACTGAAATCCTGTTCTGTGCTACAGAAAAAAATTAAGAAAGTGCTCTCAGTTAAGTAAGTGTCTCTGCCTTAAGAAAACCTAGGTTTTCTTTTTGTTTACCATGTTCCTTCTTTCATAGGTGCATTTAAATACACACACACATATATATGCACAATCAAACCGTATAAGGATAGCCTGTTTACTTCATACTGCTGTTCTTCATGGTAGCCTTGCTCCTCTATTAAAAAAAGCAGACAACGCTAAATGCCTGTTTTCTCTTCTTTTGGGATCTTACATAGAACAAATTTTGAGCTAAGCCTACTAAAAGTTGCTTCAGTTTGACTTAATTAATTCTTAAATTGTGTAAAAACAAAATGTTAGCATTTAAAGACCTAATGTTTGACACAGAAGAAAGATTTTAAGAATTAGTCTTTAATGTGACATACCCTAAATCATCTCTTACCACAGTATAAAAGTTAAGCTAAGATTTTAGAGGCCCTAAATGGACTTTCATTTTTTTTCTAAGTCAGGATTAACTGGTGTATAAGTAACAGACTGGGTGCTTTCACTGCCAAAAATTATCTAACTAGAAGTTTGAATCTGGCAGTATAAACAGCAGCCCTGCCTGTACATACAAGCTTGTTATTTTGTGGTACACAATTTGGTATGTTGTCCGTGCTCTGTAACAGATTGCATTCCATAAAGCATAAAATGCATTTTTATCTGAAACTTGAGTGGTAAAATAAGCAGCAAGCAAAATAAAGACATGGGCAGTAATTTTTTTTTTTTTTTACAAGCATTTATTTTAGCTAAGATACTTTCCTTTTATAGTGGTGGGATATTTCCAGGAGTAATGGCTCAGTTGTTGTGAATGATTTTTTCAATGAGCAGGAAAGGAAGGGCAAAGAAGAAAACTCAAAAAAAACCCTCAGGTCTTCATGAAAGACTGCTTAAGTATGCATAAAAACTTTTTCAAAAAGGAAAAACTAATTTTCTGTAGAAGCTGCTTTTTAAAAAATAATTACGTGATCAAGATTGCTTTCCACATAAAGTCTAGAAAGTAACATGTAATTTCTCTGCATATTTAACTACCAATTTTTTTTTATTATTCATTGTAAACAAACCACCCCAATCTATTCGTTTGCTGGTGAAATCTACTATTCTCTTCATCATATGTAGAGATGGCACTGGGCATCCTGCTCAGCAGTGGCCACTTGGTTTCACAGCATTTGAGAGTTACTTCATTAAAGGTTCACCTCCCCCCACCTTCACGACTTATTTCCAACAGTATCTGTCTTGTTTGTTAGGATAATAGGGATTTGCTTTTATTAGTATTTCAATACTAGTAAGTCACAAAATGATTTTCCTGTAAAAGTTTTCACTAAAACCCTCACAATTACTTATTTGCTCAATAGATGGGATATGGCAAACAATGCTTGACCTTTTCTTTTCCAAACATTGTAACAACCAAGCATTAACTAGCTATTCATCAAAGCTTCAGTATAATGAGGAATCACCTTCATCTTACCAAGAGACACACAGAAGTAAACAGTACTGCACCATACACATACAGCCTTGTTTGGGGCAGGCCCAGAACTTGGTATTTTGGCTTTTTTCTGCTCTCACCAAGTGATTTTATTTAATTCACCTCTTAACAAGAAAATTAACCCAGCCTCTACTGGAAGGCTGCAGCCCTGGATTCCCTTAATTTCCCTAGAAATTAGGGAGTTAAACATAAGGATTGAAGTATTTTTGCCTTTTTTTTTTTTTAAAGCTTTTGGTTGAGCTGCTAATTAGCCAGAATGATTAAAGATACTGATTTATCTAACCAAAAAAGAGCAAAGTGAATAGCTTGTACTCATTTGCTGAAGAAGCATCCCAGTAGAAGCCAGTAACTACCCCTTTTAGGGCATTAAGACAACCGTATCCAGCACAGATATTCTGAGTTTAAAGCAGTTTGTGAATCACTTACACAGAAAAGCTTTTCCCACATTATTCTCATTTTGCTGATAGGAAATGGAGGCCCAGAGCCCTGTTAAAGATCACTCAACACCCTTATGAGCAAGACGGGCAGAGAAACCACAGACTTGGTGCCCAACCCTCTGCTTACCAGTGGGAGCCCCTTCATGAGTGATTCAGGAAAGATTTTGCCACGTTGCGCCAAGTACTGCAACACAAGCTTTTGGTTAGCATGGCAAAGCATTGCTTTTCCCTTAAAAAGTGTTAAGAGAGATAATGCCTTCCTTGGTAAGCCTACCTATTTCTACTGAGGTTGTTACAAGCCATTTGCATTGATGACAACATATGTAAATGAAATAGGAATCAGTGGCATAAAAATGTTCCTTCTCAGGTAAAACTTTTAAGACCATTGTAATGATTTGCTGTATATATGCAACAAGAAGACACAGTCATGGAGTAAAAAAAAAAAAAATCCATCTGTTCTGCCAAGGTGTAGTAGGATGGGCCACGCAGACCGCACTGTAGAGGCATATAAGCATGTTGCTGAGGTGTGCAAGTTTTTCCACAAATAGCAGTGCCCTCTCATGGAAATATATCTATGAAAACAGACCTACCAATTCCTTGTGGTAGTGGTGTGGTCTGGCTTCTGGACATTCTGCTTAATTTTTTCATTTATTTTGGGTTATTAGCCCCATTTCTTCAGTGCAATGATTGGATTATTATCAGAAAAGTCAGGATAAAACAATCACCTGGAGTATTTAAAACATCATATGCATTCACATTCAGGAAAAATGCAGTAAAAAACGTTACCACTACACAAGCATCAATAATGTTGTAGTCCAAACACCATATCCTCTACATCACCAGAACAGTTCCTGGAGAAGCATATAGGCCCTGTGGTTTATACCAAATATGTATGGATATTCGTGAAAACATAACTGCAGTATTGGCTTACAGTGCTGGCTGTAATAACAAACCATTAAGTTGTCTTACTTATTTGCATGAGAAGCATCCTATCAACTTCATGCCTGGGACTCAAACTTCACGTGTGTGTCTGATTATAATGCAAGTAACGGCTTATGGTGCCTTTCAGCTCTGATCTGGATTACCTATTGTATTACAATATTAATCTTGTTGCCAAAAATAGCCTTCTGTGGCAAACATACTGATGGTCTGGTCTCCTGTACGGCCACCATCTCCTAACACGAGATCAATAAAATTATTTTCTGTATCTCCAGAAGTGAAAAAGACAAAAATTACCCTCACTTATGCTAAGCTGTTAAGAAAATACAAAAAATGGTGAAGAATTACCATCACCACTTAAACCTAAATTCTACAAAATATTTATTAGCTTGATTGCCTGCTCAACTCAAAAAACAATGATTTAATTTTGCTGCCCTATTTACATTTGTATTTGTAACACAAAAGTATGACAGTGATAGTAAATCATAGTCCTCCCACAACGATTTTTACAGGGTTTTTTTCATAGTACAGCTTTGAGGAACCTACAATAACTGTTGAAACAGTATTAGGCTGTGGACTGTTCTACTAGACTCCATCTGCCCCAGTAAACTCACTCGAAGTCTTGGTGTCTTGGTAACTGCACTGAAACCCTTTGGTCAAACATCCAGGAACACTACACTTCCACAATCATCTACTCTCTATGTATATTGTTAGAACAAAACTTTTTGTAGTAATACATAAATTGTTTAAAATGCTGTCAAACTATTAGAAGTATTTCACTTGAAAAAGAATACTGGACTACAAAGTGGTGGGTGTCACTTTTGCAGAAGCATTATTAATGGGGACTCCTTTAGTCTTTGGTGATGGGGAATGACACGCTGTAACGTTTCTTCAAGTTAAGAATAGAAAATAACTGTACTTGCAAGAATTCAATTACTCTGCATTAAAGCCACCATGGGGTTACTGTACATTTATACATCAGAAAGTCAGTAAATTATTTTTCTATAAATTAGTCTCTCGAAGTTGACTTTTTTCTTTCTGTTCTGAATGCCAAACTCCTGACTGCTCCTCCACCACAGAGACTTCATATCTGGATAGCCAACATCTGTAAAAACATTTCTAATGAAAACACTACTAATACAACCCCCTGGAGAAACAAATGAAATGAGATCTAAGTATGCAGCCGTCTTTCTACGGTTCTGTCTTGAACAATAGCAGGGATAGTGCTTCCTATCCAAGACTTGACACAGGTCATGATCATTTAGGCACAGTAGTAGCAAAATAAATAATTGCATAAATATGTAATAACTGGTATAAATGCTTCAGTAGCACTTAGAAGATATGATAAAGGACTTCCGTCTTTAGTTGTGCATTAAGGTTTATCTCTGGATGGAAGGGAGAAGCATTTAAACTGCAGTGAGGGAGAACTATGGATTGAATACTTGAAAGCTCAGTGCCAGACATAACATTGCTTCTTTTCTGCAACAGCAGTTTTGAAAATGTATTAGTGTTACAAGTGTTGGATAACTGCTAAAATATTACAGAACCAGTGGTTATAGCTTCCCCCCAAAAAACAATATACTGGAAAGATAATAATGTAACTATTTAAATAATCTCAATACAAAGAAAAACAGTGCTGTCTTATTTTTAAAATAATTTGTCATTTTTTTTTCATAATACATTCCACTGCTTAAGTAAATAAAAATTCAGAGGCAATTTTTCTGATAAACAGTCTAACAAGTTAACAGGGAAAAAAGGTCCATTTCTTTGTAACAGTTCTCAAAATCTCAGCTAATGCTCTGTATCAAGGTATATAAACATTACATCCAGATTTGCTGCCTGACTTTTAAACATCTACTAAATAATTTGAGGCAACTCTTCGGTAGTAAAAATCATAATACCAAGTCCCCTCCACTGCAAGAATAATTAACACAGAGACAGGAGTGGATCCTCTGGCTCAAGATTATCAGAAAAAAGAACAGCGTTTCTAAATGCCCTCATTTTCAGATGGGCTAATGCTTTTCTTTTAAAAGACTATATTGGACAAATACAGGATATAATCAAAGTTTCCTTATCCAAACCCACTGCAAGTTCTGGGCCTGAATTGCAAGGCAGATGAAAGCTGGAATTTATTTGGCCATAGAACAGCCCCCAGCCCCTTCTCTCATTTACTAATTGTTACGGGCATTTGAGTTCACAGGAACATACTGGTAAGAGTAGTTATTTTGAAATAATTCCATCAACCAGTGAAATCTAGGTGCACTAAAATCAATACCAGGCATTTGCCAGAATGCCAAGAGGGCCTATCTGTTGCTCCTCTTGCCACCTCCTTTTCTAAGGTGTACAGAACCAGGACTGAACCCACAAACACAGGTTTTGTTTCCAGCAGTCTTTTTATGCTGGGTAAATTAAAATAAGCTCTTTATCTCATGCATCTGTTTCAAATGACATTTCTTTTGTCATGAAGAGAGATGAAGATAAAAATTTTAAAAGATTTAATTAAAAAGTGGTATTTGGTCTTTTCACTGAATAGCTACAACATTTAAAAAGGGTTTTAAGGCAATAAAAAGGCAAATGGAACCCAACAAAAAATATTTTTAAAAAGATCATATTGAGCTCATCTCTGCTATAGGTATCTACTACAAACAGATTTTTTCTACAGTACTTCAGACTGAAGCATATAGACAAACTGTGCTGGAAAAGAAAAAGAAATCGAAGCATTAAACTTGAAGTATCATTCATTTTCTCATTCTAATACACACAATGAACACTAAAAGTAATAAATGTAACAAAATAAATGCTAAATAAGTTTTTTAATAATCACAAAATTCATGCTTCTCACCTTATAAGTAGTGATCTTTCAAATGCCAAAATGGAACCAAACAGCTTAAATTATCAAGCTTATAAATGTTTTAAAATTAAGTGTTCTACCTTTTATTTTACTCAATACTTAAGATTTACTAGAAAGACAACTCACCCAGGCAGTTTCTTTTTAAATCCCACAGCAATAGCCATGGAAGAGACTCAATTAGAAATTATAAAGTAGAATTAGATTTGAAAGTGAACTTGTCAGTTTTATGGATTCACACACTAAAGACTGTCATACTACCACAAATAGTAAACAAAACATTTCTGTTCAAATACATAGCCGAAAAATAAACACAAAATCCTCAATACTTAAAATTTCAATTTTATTTAATAAAGTAACACACCTGAGAAGTCATAGAATACCAGTTATAAAAAAAATAATCACTAGTTATCAACGTTTAGTCAACACGATCCTCGTGATCTTTAAGTCTAAGGCACCCTCCAGCGTTTGAAGAAGAAACTACACTTGTAGGAAGTGAGGAAGCATTTGAAAAGCGGCATGAGCAAGTCTTCCTGTCAAGACAGATGCTCCCTGATTTGTTTACAATAATTGCATACGACCATGGATCAGTGATATGACAACGCCATGATGCAAAAAAACCCTGTAAAATTACTTTTCATGTATTTGTATTGGATTTATGAAGGTGCCATTTGCTGTACTAGTGGAAAGGGATCTCTAAGCACACTCATTTGAACAATACAGTGAATGTGCAAAGTATTACAAAAACATTTCTTTAAGTCTGGTATTGATAAGTGATAATTTCTCACAGAATATGATCTCTATGTTTATACAGCTTTTCTGAAACTTTTCTAAGGAGCCTAAACTAATAGTTTATTTAACAGGAGACAGGCTGATGGTAGAGAGGAGGAAAAACAATGCACCTAGAGGCAAAGTCAAATACAATATAAGAAAACCCCACATTCTATAATTAATACCATACAAAACAGGAAGGCCACATGTATACAGCTGTGGCCATGGAAGTCCACTGATTTTAAGTAAAAAAAAAGAATTTTTGTATTGGAAACTTTGCTTATCCTAAGACATTTTCAGTACTTGAAATTGAAACAGAAACATTTGTGCCTACAGGACAGACAAAAATACCTAGTGAAAGAACAGTGTTGTCAGTTAATGTTATGATTTTGAAATTACTGAAATAGAATGAAGGCTGGAAACCAAAACCTTTTCAACTGTGATTACGCACAAGCTAACATTTCTTGCAGTTGTCCTGCAGACTATGCCCTGTTCATACTTCCACAATCAAATTGTATAGAAGGTTTTGTTTACGTGGTAATGAGATTACATTCTTTGAAATATATGTTAAGTAACTGCAAAGTGGTTAGGTCTCAATTAGGGAAAACACCTTTACTTAGAAAAGCTCTTGTTTTACGTATCTATTCAGAATTTGAAGTGTACAAATTCACTGAATTAGTGCTTAAAATATCATTCCTCATTAGGGATGGATTTAAGAATGCATGTAGATTTCTGCACTAAGTCTTTACCCTCCTGGATTTACCCTTAAAGGCCGATGTGCAAAACTGCTAGGGCAACAAAGGGATTTTCATCATGTATAATCAGGCTAGTTAATAATTGATTCAATTTCAGTTTCATAAGGTTTGAGAGTTTTTCCACCCACACTCAAAACCTTGTCTCTTATTTACTACAAAACTTATTTTTCTTAACTACACTTGAAGAAGAAAAAAATTGATTAGCTTGTGATTTAGTAAAAAGTGACATTTGGTCAGTGCTGCACTTCAGCTCAGAATTAAGAGTTCTATCAGGGAAAACAGCTGATGTCACTTCTCCCTAGTATAGCTGAAGAGATCTTCCTAAAAACTGGCCAAAAAAAATAATCTTAGAATATTAAAAATAGTACAAATAAACCTATCCAGGGTGATGCAAAAAGAGGTAGAAAACATTTCAGAAGAACGTACACACGATAAATATATTTACACATATATATGCATAAGAGTATAAAAAGATTAAAAAACAGCCATCACCCACATAAAACTTGCAACTGTGCTTAACTTCACATGTCGCAAATATTTACATTGACTTCAAAAAGAGCTAACAATAGTGTGCAAAATTAAGCATGACCTTAAATATTTCACAGAGTTACTCACTCTGTTTAAATTTTGGCTCTTTTTAACAACTTTTTGTATGCTTTTATTTAGTGGTGTTCCTTTTCGCAATAGCTTCTCTGATTTGACGATCAAGTTCACTTACAATATGGTCTTCGTGGTTATATACTCCTGTTCTCAAAAGGGTATCCCTCTCTTCTATCAGACGAGAGAGATAATCATCCATGTTCTCATTTAATTTTCTAGAACGAAGACTATCCACTCTACCAGCAGAATTATCTCTAACATCTTGCAATTGCTTTCTCTCTTCTTCTTGTTGCTTTAGTCTGATGTTGATAAAACAGAGAGAATCAAGAAGATGAACCATATTCAAAATCACTATGATTATTTTCATATTAAATCTTTATCTACTGAAGTAGTTAGTAACATTAAAAAAAGAATGTATAAAAGGTAACAAATTCTCCTCTCTCTAGGGAAAAACAACTATAAATAAAAGAAATGTTAATATAATACTTAAATTCTAACAATACCTTCTCTACATGCATACATAACTATAATACTTGCTACCAGGGCTCCTATTTTGATGATGCAAACAGCACTCAAACCAAAAGGGTTCAACATGCAAAACTACTGCTGACAGTTTTTGGAGGACAACATTAGATATATTTTGAGTACATTAAAAATTTAAATCTGAGTAGTACATGCCTCTTTCTTTTCCTAATGCAACAGTTATGCTTAGACCTAAAGGTTTAAAATAGAAAAAAGCCTGGTGCTGCACAACTATTATCATAACATAAAAAACAGGATACAGTGGCTTTAAAACAGGGATTTGCTATACTGGAGTATTGTTGCATTTTATAAATGTGCTATCTTTACCTAAGGGACAGTAAACTGTGTTCTTTCATGGACTGAGAGACAATTACAATCTTGATTTAACAGAACCTTCTCCTGTTTTAAGGCAGACTGCAAGAAAAGAAAGGGGGGGAGGGAAGGAACCTTACAAATGCTTTTATACCTGTTAAGTTCATTTCGGATATCCTCCAGCTCTTGTCGCTCTGTTTTCCCCAGCTCTTTTTCTTCTGCTGCCAAATAACGCAACCGCATGTGCTCCAGCTCTTGTTGCTGCTTTTTAAGGTGAGCCATTGCATTTTCTTGTTCACGCTGAGGTGGGAAGGGGTGAAAACGTAACTCAGTTGACTATATGATTACATGTAAAAGCGCTAATTATAGTGACATGAATAAAACTTCAGGAATGACGTCATAACAATTAAGACTCCAGCAGTATCAGAAATACAGGGGTTAAACAGAACGTCTTAGCTACTGACATCTATAATGCAGTAAGACCAGTGACTATCACAATTGCAGTAAACCTGTCCAGGCTGGATCAGCTGAAGCCTGGTCACAGATTAATAAGTGGCAAAAGTTTTACAAACCCTTTTACAAACTCTGGCTTAAGCTGGTAAACATGAACACCCCCCCCCCCCGCCCCCCGCAACTTATACTTGTGCAAATGCTCAAGATACTGAGATTCATTCCTTTGCTACATGGTATTTTAAGTTATAACTTTTGAGAAACAAAACCCAGAAAAATGCTAAATAGCTGCAGGAAACTTCTATCATCAGCCCTATAGAGCCTAACATCAAAGCTTCAAGAACTACTCTGAAATTGGCAATTTGTGGTTAAAAAATAAGTCTTGAAGACAAAACTGTGGTAAGGTTTCCTTTCACATTTGTCTAACTCTACGCAAAACCTTAGGTAACTTATTCTGTGGATTTAATCCAATTAATCTACCCATTCTAAAAGTTTACTTGGTTCTATCTTTATTTTTTTTAAAAAGTTCTATGCAGACACTGTAACAAAACTAGGGTTTCAGTCCACTACTGCTTTGTGACATTAAAGTGTCTTAATGAGAAGTGTGGTCCTTTCTCCACTTGTTCTTGTCCCAGTCATTTTCCGTATGACCTTGTGCACTAACTCAATACAGTCAGTCTTACACTTAGAATGAGACAGAAGACCTGAGGTAAAACTGCATTTCTTCCTGTAGTTAAAAAATAAGGCAGGAGGTTACACAAACATCCTGGATCTAGACACTTTGTGAAGTGTAAGGTTACTTTTGTAATTTTGACACTGCTTTCATCTGAAATATTTGATTGGTAGTACAATCAGTTTTATATTTATTATAAGGGTAAAAAAAAAAGATAATTGTTTGGTATGTGTGAGCATATTCATTATACAGTCAACTTAATATTTAGAAGAGTCTAGTCAGGCAGTTCCCTGAATCTCAGTTCCTAGCATCTTAAGCACTCCCTGTTGATGATCAATAAGTGATAAGAAAATCTGAATTTCATAAGGAACTGGTATAAACAAGAACTCTAATTCTTCATGTGAACAAACAATGCAATAGAGAAATACCTGACAAGAAATCATAGCATGTATGTGACCCAAAATACTTAATTTTTATACCAAAACCAATATACCAGCCAGACAAATTAGATGTTAGAGCTGCAGTGAGACAGGCCAAAAAGCCTGAATAACAACTTGTTAAAGGTACATACTAATAAGAAAAGCAGAAGCAGGAATCCTGCAAAAGAGTCTACAGCTGATAGAGGACCAAAGTATAAAAAAAAGCACTCAGGGAAGATAATGCCACAGTGCATCCTTCCCCATCAAGAGTTCACTGCAGAAGAACATTCCTATGTAAGTGGCTTTTCTATGTGGGACAGGTTTGAAGAAAAGACAGAGGATGCTTTTTTTTTTTTATAATGTTCCAGAGAGTATCACAATAGTATTCTCTGGTTTCCAAATATCTGGATAGGCAACAGCATCCAGACACTAAAGCCAAATTTCAAGTATACAATGGGCTACAAGGAGGAATGAAATTATCTAAGTTATTTTGATAGTTGTACTTAGAGTTGTTTGCTTTTCTAAATGCAGGTAGTAAAGCAAAATGCTGAGCATGTCTCAAATAAGTTGTACTTAGGTTGGTATAAAAACAGTACAAGTAAATAAGTGGACAGCAAATCTGATTATCTCAATTACCCCAAATCTAGAAGATTGAGGACAGTCTAATATTTACTACTTCTGGACACCATCCCTGTTCTTGGTGCTCTCATATCTCCTAAATTAAATCCTTTTCAAAATGAAGCAAGTTAAAATCTTGCTGTGTTTCAGGAAAAGGAAAAGATATTAATACCTTAAGGCAAACATGAGACCTAAAGCTTTGAGTATGTTACATCCCCTTTGTAAAGTTCTATTTAGTCTCAGGAGAGGAGTTGTTGCCCTCCTCGTACATGTAGAACAAGTCTAGAAATTTCTACTTGTCTGTCTCTACAGGTAAAGAATCCAGTAATTCAGTCTGGTGACTAGCTACTTTTCCTGATTAGACAACAAGTCTAAAGAAACTTGCTATACATGTCCCTGTAGTAGATACAGTACAGCCTGCATATCCAAGTTGGAATTAAGTTGTTTAGTACAACCTGGTTTTCCTGTTGACATTAACAGTGGTAAGAGTTTTGCAGGCCACACAATAAGTTATGTAAGAATGCAATTTACAAGCAAACTGCCTCATCTGTAAGAAAAAAACCCCACTCATTACTGTGAAGGATGAAGCTGACATCCTCCTCTTAAACGATGACACAAATGTAAATCTTTTACACAGGAGAGGACTTCGCCATTATCTCTTATTCTAGCCTTTCTATCCATGCTGATTTTAATACATGATTAGGTTCAGTCCAATGCATTGCTGCAGATTATGAAGAAATGATTAATTTTAGAAAAAGTTTCCTTGCTCTGCAGTTCAGTTTATTCATGCTCTAATTGTCCCATTTTAAACTAGGACTACTGTCATGGGAAGCTGGGGTATTAATGTAAGTCTGTCAAATTCGTGTATCTCAGTAATTCAGTGAGAGATTTTTTTGAAGGTATGCTGGACAAATATCAACAGAAAACTAAGTACTGGAAAACTAATGCAAAACAGAGTAGCACTTATTACTAACACAGCAAGAGTGTAACAGGCCAGGAGAAAGTTACGCCCCTGCCTACTAAGGAATCAGATTATAATGAGACATATAATAAACACAAATCATCAAATAGCTGTGGCTACACTGAATAGAAGTCTTCTAATCCAGTCCTTCAGTTTGCGGAGTGTATTACTCAGATCCATATGGAAAGATTTTGGAAGTGTTCTTACAGTTGCCACTTCAGAAGACAGACATAACTGTGTGCTGGCACCTGGGAGTAGGAGTTTCACAACAAGTTGATACGGTAAGTGTTTTAGGCAGGAAAGTTCAATGATCCAGAGGTTTCTGCTGTTTAGCAACACGCTTACAATGGAAAACAGATAGCAAAAACACATTTTAAACTCAAAGAAAAAGTATACATTAGAAGTAGTACATATATTGAAGGTTAATAGAACAAAGTCCAAAGCTCAGTCAGGCCAGGAAGAAGACCAAATATTCCTAATGCTTTCCTACTGATCAGAACTGATCTCATTTAATACCTTGGTCCTTTATGCCCTCGCTGAACTAGTTAGTTTCAGAACCATAAGGTTTTTTGATTAAGAAACAGCTTTAGTGATGTTTAATAAAACCAACAAAAGTACAGAAGAGAGAATGATGCAAAAGCCAAGGTGAGATGTAGGAAAAGAAAGGCTTTCCTAGAGAATCCTTTGTTCAATTCCTGTTCCTTTTCATGTTTTTCTCTGGGAAAAGTGTCTGTTAAAAAAAAGGGAAACAATCCATTTCACTGGTGAGCATGCTCATTGCTCACGATAATATCCCTAAATCCGCAGGGAAGTAAGTTTGAATACAAAGAGTGCTAAATTCTCCTTTTCTCCACAAAGGAGAAAAACTCTTATCAGTATATTTTGTCTCCAAGTTAATGTTGGGTAGGACTTCCTTTCAGATACAGTTGATTAGAAATTTAATTTGACTATTAATACAATTGTGATGTAAACATGACAAATATTTGGCATTTCCTTGTTTGGGAGGGGTGAGGGAAAAGATGAGATGGATTTTAGTCCTGTAACAGTTAAAGTGAAGAATTTCTGTAGCATGCCATGCCATGACCCTGAATGCACTTAATGCATTTAAACACAATCAATATTAAATTAAAAAAATAAAAGTCAACATTTTCTGAGGCAGGATTTCCCTAGCATTCAGTTTCAGACAGCCCAACTTGGAAAAAAGACGAGAGCAAGTGAGAAGGGATTCTGCAGGTTCATTTATGATGGATCCTGTGTGTAATTTAAGTTACACACTTCATACTCCTTGATTTTCAAACATCTTTCCCAGCATTAGTCTTTGACTCCTTTAAGACTGTCATAACAATTTGTAGGGTACATAACAGCAAACTTGTTTTATGTATACCATTCATGGCAGAGCAACAGACATCCATTTCCTAATAATCCATCAATACAGGAAGATGGCAAAAAATTTACAATAGTTGTTTGATAAGAAGTGAGGCATGCTGATTTTGAATTAATTTATATACAATTTTCTTATGGTATGTTGAGAGACCATAAAAAGACTGTCTTTTGTTGTGTTGAGAGAGAAGGAAAGATTTCTTATTCATCACAGTGATGAAACTGCTGCCACTTTATCAGGGACAGTCAGGTATTAAATCCACTTTTTTCCCATCACACTTCAACAACGCAAGCACTTTTTTCTTTAACCAGAGAAGGAACCAAACTACTGCATAGTGATACTTGAAATGTAGTAGAAGTTACTGCAAGATCTTCCAAAATGAAAAAATATTAATAAAACACTTCTGCACATTTACAGTACTAATTAAGCAAAGTCTAGCGTTTCTAAATGCTCTTATAACATCTTCATTTTATTCTCTGTGTACTTAAACTGTTATAATTGAATACGAAGTATTTTTTAACTCTACCTCATGCACACAAGTTTATATATACTCACACGCTTAAAATTCTCAGTCAAGACTTTCTGACACACTTCACATTTTCAGAGAGAATATGCTCCTATAATATATCCTGAAGTAAGGCATATTTCTGACTTATTCCCAACTGCTTTTTGTAGCCAGTCAGGCTGTTTTAAATCTTAGTAAGAGCTATTAGGATTTTAAATTTTAAACTTTCAGAATGCTACATTTTTAAATTTCAGGTAAGGGAACACATCAGAATCATCAGCCATGTGATTAAAGACAGCTTGTGGATAGAAGACCCACTAGAATCTCAGAACATTTGGAAACTTTACTCTTGCATCACCACCTAAGTATCATCATAGTGAGGAGCCACAGATGAAACAAGAGTAGCACATGTGAATTACTCTGAAAATTACTTTTGCAACATACTCTGTTGGCCCAGGTACCTTTTCCTCCACTCCTTTCTCAGTAGTGCTAGTCATGATACTCCTTTTGCTCACTTTCTTTTCTTCCCCCCCCGCTCAGTAAAACTTATCACCAATAATTCTCTCTTATTTATTTGATATTTTGCCATCCTCCTCTTCAATACCCATAAGCAAGACAAATCCAGTCCAAATAAAGCCACATACTAGTTATCGGATCATTTACTTCAATGTTTTATGGCTTTTCTTCATTGGTTTCCATCTCTAATGTAGGGCTTGAGACACAGAATACTGCTTTAGGAGCTCACATGGTGGGACTTTCAATCGTATTTTGAAACCTATGGTACTACAGGAATATCAGCATTAAATGAAAATTAACCAGTAATAAAAAACCCTCAAAATTTCAATTATAATCAGATCATAAATGAATCTCTGTATGCCGCCAGGTGCTCTAGTTAAGAGGCTCTTCAATCAAGGAAGCACAATCTTTATTTTGCCATAGCTGCCTATAAATCCAAAAGGGAGATGTAAACATACATACACTAGACTAAACAATGGCTAAATAGCAGCCACTATTCACTCTCCCACTCACACATACCATGCAAGTCTGTGGGAAAAACTTACGATTGAAACTAAGGAACTCAAGTAAAGTTTTCTGAAAATAACCCAGAGCTGACAAGTCAGTAGGAGGGCCTGGATGGTTTCAAGACACAGTTTTTAAGCAAGACTTGGACCCCCAACTATTTTTTTTTGTGTGCCTTTTTTTTTAAACACAGATTTACATCCCATCCTTGGCTAAATTACTTATAAATTTATCAAGTTAATTACTCAGTGCGTAAGCAAGACACTGGACAAGACAAAGTGAATGTCAGCCAGCTAATATGGTCTATATTGTTTTAAACAAATGCACCAGTGCTGGATTTACGAGATCTGTAGGACACAAACACATTAGAAGAATTAAAAAATATTTCCCCCAGAACACTGAATAATGTATGCATGTACATTATGAGATTTTGGTTTTCTAGATTATAACAGATATTATCAACTGCTGAAAATGATATTTCTGCCAGCTTTGATTTTTGTTTTGATACATTGTTTCTTGCACTCAGACAGGTACTAAATTTAGCATGTAAGATCTCTGTAAACATGTATGTAATTTTGTGTAAATGGTTTGATTGCTCTAAGAAATTATGGTCACATACATAAAAACTATGGAAGTCTCATTTGTTTAGCATTGAGATTTTCCAATCAAACTCTGAAAGACAGCTTTTGAAATCTCTGGAAATTATAAAATCTACCGGGGTGCATAGATACATAGCTAACTTTTTGACATTGTCTTCCTAAAGCTGAACAAGGGTATAATAAATGAAGTATTAACACAGACTCACACTGAGTAACAAAGAAGGAAAAAAAGTAAGCAGGGTGAAGTCTGCTCTCACTGACCTTTAAAAAGTTTAAATTCAGCTAACTTTTGTATTTTATTAAGCACAGGTAAGCATGATGTATACGTGTCCTCATGTACTTTACATCTTTTTTGGTTACCATTGGCACTGTGTTTAGCATTCAAAATCCTAGACATGGAGAAGTTTAGAGCATTTTCTATTAACAGTCCCACACTTTCCTAAATTATGTACTGCATATCTCATATTCTGCAAAATATAAAACCGCCACAGATGTGTGCTAAGAACTAGTTCCAAAGTAAAAGGAAACTTTTTAATTAAGGAAACATTGACTTTTATGGTTGCAATCAGAAGAGCATTTTACTAAATGCTTAGCCCGTAGATTATGCTTCTTTAATTCATAAATTGACTGTACTAGGTCACTTTTGAGTAATGGAAATCTCTGTTTAAACATTTTTTTGGCAATGGGCACAAAGCACTAGATCTCATTTCCAAGACTTACCAGCTGGGTTTTGTCATTAACATTTATTAACAATCTAAGATATGGCTTTCAGCGTCTAATCCTCACTACACAAATGTTTTGTATAGTTCTCTAGAGAGCTTTGGTGTGACAAATTACTGGCACAGATTACAGCCCTGTGGCTATTCACCAGAGGCAATGCAAAATTAACATGGTACTAATCCAATTTAAACAATAAATTGGTCAGACTATGCACAATTGCACAAATCATCTGAACTAAAGCAAATCTAGAATTCCTGAAGTAACAGTTTCCAAATTTATATTTAAAACACAGTAAATAGTTTTTGATCAGCTCTGCTTCAGCTTTTATTTGGCTCTTTAAAGTCACTGAAATCCTTTATCAATAGACTATAAAATGAAGTACAGGAGTATAAAAAACACAAGAAACTACTTCGAAAGGGTTTGTTCTGTATTAGAAAAGTTTTAGGTGCATAATTCACTGCACATGCCAACTTATTTTATGATTCAGACTTTCAGCAAGACGGTCAGCTGAAACCATCTACATATGTTACTGAATTCAGATCATCAGGTCTACGGTGATGAAATTTGTAATAAAAACCTGATAGTGATATACACTAGTGTTAAATCTGGCAAGCAACAAGTTTCTCTTTTATTCTACAGGGTTTTTTGAATATGGCAGTAAGGAAAAATAGCCTGGACATTTCACGGCTGCTGAACAAATCTTAGAGAGGTAAGATTTATATTCTTCCTTCCATCATCTTATCAAGCGTAGATGTTTCAGAAATTGGAGATGAGAATTTATGACTCCTTTCATCATTAGACAAAGAACGACCAAGAAGACGACAGCAAATAAAGATGAGTTTTTATTTATTAATAGTGATTATACAGCACATTCACTCTCTTCAAAGAGAAATATAGATTTAAAAAAGTTAGGAAAGGGTAGGCTGAGCTTCTTACTCTCAAAAAACAGAATAGTCTTGCACAGGAGTGAAGTAGGAACTATAGTCCTTAAAAAAAAGGATCATTTTTCCTCAAGCAGGAAGTAGGTGTGAATACAGACAATCAAAACCTTTCAGTAAACTTGGACTCTGAAGCTTTACGTCTGTGTCAAGGTTTGTTCAGCATCAGGAATTAATGACTTATTAATTTGTTTCTCAAGGCCAATGGAAATGCTTGCCATTCTTAAGTATACTGTTAGCTAATGTTTACTGTAAT
The DNA here is from genome assembly GCF_964289735.1 of Phaethon aethereus. Taxonomy (NCBI): domain Eukaryota; kingdom Metazoa; phylum Chordata; class Aves; order Phaethontiformes; family Phaethontidae; genus Phaethon; species Phaethon aethereus. The sequence goes on along the minus strand of NC_138577.1, from coordinate 69,014,956 downwards.
TCATGAAAGACAGGTGATGACAAATAACACATAAAGGCATATGGATTCAGTGAGGATGAAGCTGCTACTCCTGGAAGTTTGAACAGAGTATTTTCAAGTCACGAAATATGAATACATATATACGTGTATATATATTCTCATATATATATGTATATACATTCTCATATATATACACACATGCACACACAAGAGCTCTGTTAAAACACAGCAGTAAAAAAACATGCCATATTAGTATCAGGTTAGGATTTCTAGAAGCAGGATAAAGGAGTTTCACTTCCAGCTTAAATCTTCTGCACGTTTGTTTCCTTTTACAACATTCAGCAAACCTTACACCACTGTTTCTAAAAGTCAAGACTCGTTTCTCCTTTTTACCCTTCATTCCTTTTACAATTAAAGTACTGAATAGTTAGGACTGTAACTGACTAAGATGGTTGGGATGGGAACAAAATATTTTCTCTCTAAGTGCTGACAGAGCATTATTGGGAATGAGATTAATATAATTTTTCTTTTTTGAATCATGCCTACTTTTAGCTATGCTCACCTTCTTTGCAGACCTGAGCCTTCGTCTTTTCTGAGTTCCATGTCAAACTTAAATCAGTTTTGCACTGTCATTTTTGTAACAACCATAGCTCAGAGCTTTAACTTTGCTAAGACAGACACTAATAAAATAACTGCCAGTAGTTAACAGTAATTATAAGTAGCTTCCAATAATACAATAACTTGGTTGTCTCATACGAAAAAAGAAAACCTGCATACCTGTTTTAATCTTGCAAGTTCTTTCAAAGCCCTTGTCCATTGTTGTTTGTAGTGGAGCTTTGACTTGGTAGCTGACTCTAACTTTCTTTCAAGTTCAACCTAAAAGCAATTAAAATCATATCAGCTGAAGCAATAACAGCAGTAACAATCACTGAAAGATGTATATATACAAAGGGTCTGGTTTAAGAAAAGTGTTTATGTAGTGTAACATACAACATCATCTAAAGCTGTTATATTATATAACATAAATATTATGGCACATGAACATTTTCTTGTTTAAAATATAGTCTTATTTTTATTGGATGGCTGTCTATACAAAAAGGAAAAGATTAGTTTTTAGCACTAAATCTGCTGACGTAATCTTTAAATTTAAGATTCTCAAATCAGCAACCTTCTCTGTCCCCTCCTTTTTTCTTTTTTCAAAGTAAGATTACAAAACATTAATTTAACAGAAACACTGATGGATAAATTTTGCCTTTAAAAGGTATGTAGATTTTTTTCTTCCCTGCAGCTGATGGAAGATATGTACTACATTCTTTTCTCCAAAAGAGACATCTGTTCAAACCATTCTTTAAAATCTGTGTATCTACAGTGAATGTTTCATCTTACTATCTAAATAAATATTTTTAAAAATGCTATACACTAAAAAAATTCATTGCATTCTGTACAAAAAGTTAGTATCAAAAGGCAAATGGAAACAATTATGAAGCACACAGAACACAGTAACCTAAAAATTGAAGTATTTAATTAACTGAGGCAGTAATATTTTCTTTTAATCAGACAAAAATTATTTACCATTAAATTTGTGAATATCTTAAAGCACTGATTTTTAAAAAAAACTAACAAAAATAGAAAATCTAAAAAAAAAATTAAGGTAAGAGTTTAAAAAGTATGTAGAGACAGAAACATTTTGAATAATTTGCTTGCATTATTACAAGTTATTCAAGCATACAGTAACATATAGACCAGCCATATAACTGTAAGTGCATTTTGTGCCAAGAAGCCTGGTCCAATTTTCTCCAGGTTATTTGGTCAATTTGACTCAAACCTCACAATAACTCTGAGCATAAAATGCCCATATCTGTGGTTTTAATTAAGCAAAATATCCTCTACTGAAAGCATGGTTTCTAAAAAAAATCAATTTGTTACAGTGATTCTATTCCACTGGTAAGTAACACAGTATCTTTTCAGAAACACTTAAAACAATGCACATAATGGAATACCAATCTAAATTAATCATCACAAAAACTTTGTATTTATTTAGCTTTATAAACAGAAAGCTCAGGGTCCCCAGCATAAATCACAATGGTAGTAATTTAAATATATAAGTTACTTCTTTCCTGCCTTAGCCTTTAACACTACTGCTTCCTCTACAGAAATAAGGCCACTGTTGGCCTTACTTATGTCTGAACATTTGAAGTTTGAAGGAATTGTTGGAAAAAGTGAAACAAAAAGTGAACAAATTAAGCAGTTTATCATGCAAGATTAGTCTACATCTCCCTTACCAGTGAATGGACCATTGTGACAGTTTTTAAAGACCAGAAAAATCCAAGATACCTTTTCTAAAGTGAGAAGATTTATTTCCGATTGTAACTGGATTTCTGGTTTGCTACTTTGCTGTTCTTTGTATTGCTGGAACTCCTTCTCCAAAATTTTATGCTTATTATCTGCTTCATAAAGCTACATTAAAGATATCAAGATATAATGCAAGTTAGCAGAAAAACCTATTCACAGACAAAGAATTAGGTTACAGAACTTAAGTTACTCCTTAGTCCCTGGAACAAACATCGTACTGTCAATTATCTGATATAAAACAGACACTGAAAGCTACACATTCATAAATAATGATTTCTTGATGATGGCATACAGCAGTGTTATAATAGGAAAAATTTTAAAGAGGATCTTTGCTCAGTACTGGAAAGAAAAAAACATGTCCTATCCTCATGTACAGAAGATTAAGATTTATAAACATTGCTGTTCACATTTCTAAAACAACTGGCAGAGGAAACACAGAACACAAAACAATTTAGATTTACACACATATTTTAAAGAAAGCCAACAGTGTTATCTACTACATGAAGTTTTATTACTTACTCAATTTCACCAGCATAACTTGTTTAGGAATGTCTGGAAGAGGAAACAACTAATACTTTGTACAGACAAATAATGATTTAGAAAAAAGGCTGAAGTAGGACGACTTCAGTGACTAATGACTTAATGCTATGTGCCTCTGCCCTCACTGCGTACTTCCAGAGTTTCATTAAAATATTATTAAGAGACAGCTTTGTTTTTCATCTTAGAATGGGCAATCTGAAAAACTACGCCAATGCACAATTACTTTGCTGTAAAGAAATTAAGTGTTTAACAGCTTTTTTCATTATACCATATAAAAAATTCTTAATATTTTTAGTAAGATATTTTCTAAGAATATCTTATGTTATTCTTCTGTTATTCAACTATAAATACCTTAGTACACCTGATGGAACTGATGCATTCTATTACACAATATAAATACAAATGCAGCATTTGGTATCACGTCCAGCTAGTTGATCTAAGTATTTCCATGAATTGTATCCAACAGTTTAGAATACTGAGTGAAAATGCTTCAGAGAATTCATTTCTGTTTCAAAGCCTACAGCTTCTATTAGTACATCAATATTTTAATTCTTTGGATCTCCTAATTGGGTAACTTCTATTTTTCTTCCAAAACTTCAACTTTTTGTATCTATTATTTTTACAGAATTGATGTAAGAAAGTAAAAATGCTTCCTAAGGAGCCATACAAAAATGTAGTTCACTGCAGTGAACTTTTCACACATAACTGCAATAGCCAACTTCAACAAAAGATACTACTGTTCATCACCTTTCCATGTTTACCGATTTCTTTTTAAAAGCAGACATACAGACATGATACTGATGACAAAGACAGTAACTAATTTCTTTGGCTATGAAAAATGCCAGCTCTCACTAGAACTTCTACAGTAATGTGGGTTTTTTTGTTTATTTGGTTCAGAAAACACTTTCAAAAATTGACTTTCTCGTAAGACCTTGGCTTGTGGACTGTTAGGGACTCACACAAACTGTACAAATAAAGTACAGCTTCCTTATTCAGAAAGGAAGAGTGATATTCTTCAAGGTGGATGCTTCAAGAATCTTCTCTTGCATGTAGTGGGGCTTACCTCCAAACAATTAGACATTTAGAGAACTCTACAATTCAAATGTGAAAATTGTGTATTGACGCATATCCTTAAAAGGTAAGGAATAAATCAAAGCATATTGTTTGGAACTACTGTAATTTAGTCCACAACATTCCTTGTTAAAAAAACCACCAAATACACATGGACAAAAAACACACACTCAAAAAGGTGAAAAATAGAAGCCCATCAAAATTGGTTAGCAACAGGAACTTTCTGCTTGTGCACATTAAAAGGGCAACATCCTACAGTAAGACTCCAAAACAAACTCAAACCCACCCCAGCAAAGCAAAACAAAAAGGTTTGTCTTGTGCAGAATATGTGGTAACCACCACCTCATATTGAAGTATGAGAGAGATTCTTAATGGCAGTAACAGCACAGAGAAAGACAGCCAGGATCATCAGATGGCAGGAATGGCTTTTGTACAAAGCAAGACAAAACATACCAGGACTTATGTTTGGAAGAGAGACAGTATGATAGCCACCTAAGCAATCAGGAATGGTATGTAGCACAGGCACTGAAGTATTCTTAATAATTATTAAGCAACAAGCTTCAAGTGAACAAGAAGTTTTTAAATATGCAGCACAATTAAATTTTAGAACTCACTGCCACAGGATGTTGCAATGCTAAAAATAGAAATGCTTTTTAAAAGGGAGCAGATGAGTTCACAAAGAATACTTTCACTGATGGCTAGTAAATATGAAATGCTGCCTCTGGCTGAGGGTACAGGTAACTCTTGATGATATTGCTGGACACACCAAAATTATTCTCTCTCATTGTCCCATTTCTTATTAGAATTCTGAATTAACTGATTCTTTAGCTTGGTACAGTATGTCTGCTTTGCCTAGGAAAAATAAAGGGATTGTGATGGTATAAAAAAAAGTAGTCTAAAAAAGCTAAAACTCAGTGGAAGTCAAAAAAAGGATTTTGAAGATGACTCCTAGGTGGTGGCATTTGGCTGCTTTAGCCTGAAGAACTATTGGCTATCTTGTCTAGACTGATACAGCATTGGTAGCTACCAGCAACACATCTACGATGCAGAAGGGATCCACTTACCACTTCCAAGTGGATTGCATTCTGCAGTTTGAAACTGCTCATCTCAATGCAATGATTGTTCAGTAGAATAGCAAAGATTAGCATCTTCAAGATTAGCAGCATTTTTTTATTAGCTGTATTTCAAAAGTTCACTGTACTGTGGTTAATGTATGCTGACTTAAAAAGAAGTAGGTTAATATCAGTGTTTAATATTAAACCAAAACACTCACAAAAACCAGCAGAACTCCTCCTAATACAAAAATATTCCTTTGGCTGGTATAAGTTCTTCAGTTAGTGAAAGCTATTGTGCTTTATCATTGCCATATATCAGAAATGAAAAGCACCAATGCAAGTAATCCATCTACATAAACTAAGTACTTTGAAAAACACGCATTGCTAAGATTTAATCTACCTAACAAATTAAGTGTCTGATATTGTAACTGCTCAGAAAAGCTAGTACCAACTCTTAAAATTTTACAGTATGCTTTAACAGTCAAGAAAAATAGCTAGACTAGTCTTGTTAGTGTAAAGCTATCCTACAGGACAAAAGAATGTGGTCTGAGTTTTCTTTGTTTAACGAAACTATTACGTGCAGAATAGAAGATCACAGTAGCAAGGTAATCCCCCCCACCTCAATAAGGACAATAGAAGTACTCTTGTTACAATGGAAGAATAAACCAAACTGCATAGTCAAGCAACCTAGATGTTCTGCTAAATGTTAACTGCTAACAGCACATGAAGTTACTGAAATGTATACTGCTGTTCAGGTTCTACGTGTAACATATGCTTGTAATTCAGGTTTGAATTTCAGTGTTGAAAAAACCCAAGAAAACCCACTGCATTGAAAACTGGCCCTACCACTGCGCAAGACGAAAGAGATGGATCCCAGCATGTAGCTCACCAAACAATGGAGATAAAATGTTTATTACAAAGTTGCCAGAATGCGCTTGCCTCAAAATCATCGCTTAACTTAGTACGCTTATTTTAATAAATACTTACTTAAGTACATGGTTGAGCCAAAAAATTTAAGAGTACTTACCTGCTGCTGTAAGCGAAGCTTGTCTTCTTCGAGCTGTTTGATTTTTGACCTTTCTAGCTCAATCTGGTGTGCACATTCTTCTCTGGCTCGCCGCACAGAATCCTGTAGCTCCTGCAGGTTTCGTTCATGCTCTGCTTGCAACTCCTTCTTTACTCTTTGAAGCTTAAAAGTGAGACATATTTATATAAGTCCATAGGTGCAAGATCTTCATTTTAAGCATCTTCCTTATAACTGTTACTACTACTCATGACAGGAAAAATTGTTATCCATTTTAGAAGTTAAACAGAAATTCCATTGTCATCTGTATGTTTGCTATATACTCTTTCACTGGCTTTCAGCTTAACTAATGACTTACAAATGACTATAGGCTACAAATATACTCTTGTTTGACTATTGTAAAAATGGTGCTGTCCGAATCTCTATTGTACTTTCTACATGGGATGGCTAAAGGCAAATTTTACATCCACCTTTCTACTACTCACTAAAAAACTACATATACACCTTCCCTGCAGAAAGAGTGAAGTCACAGCTACAGCCAAGATGCCTTTAGATCATTACAACTACACCCTTCAAACTGAGTATATTGAGAGAATTTCTCATTGAGCTAAACAGGAAAACAATCCTTGACATGTTTAACCTTCTAGAAAGATGTTACTTGCCCAAATAGCAGCTAGCTGAATAGAAACGCATCCAAAAGGTCCATTTCTCAAACTGTGTAATTGCTAAATGAACCCTACATCGTTTTGTCTAGACACTTTTGGAATCCACTGATCTTTATTATCTCTAAACCCTCAGGTCAAAAATCTCACTAAATTTAGAGCAAGTTTTGAGACAAACATGTATGAGATTCAAAATAAATATTTTCACTCAGACTGAAATGCATTCGGCCAAACCTAATCACCAGATTTTTTGCATAGCTGTTAAAGGTAAAGTCAGACACTATTTACAGCACAAACAACATCTTGAGGGGTATAGAGAGCCTGAGTACAAAGCAGGGATCAGGCTCAACCAGCCAGTCCCTGTGCTGGGAGCTTTCTTAACCTTGTTCACAAGCACAGGAGGGATTGATATGATAAAAAGATTAATCTGAGCTACAGGAGGAAAAGAAGTTTGTTGGACTGCTGTATCACCACAGAAATTTACCTATATATTTGTGAGTTTGTTCTGAAGTACAAAAATAGACAGTTTATTTTCTTTCTTTCTCTTTTCATATGACTAGCCTCCCTGAGGACTCACACCCCATTTCATCATCTTGGGGGTGTGCAGTGAGATCTAGAAACAGTGGTAGCTACTGGCTTCTCCTGCATCTTCTTTCACCCTGTCACTATAAAAAAAAGATATGAAACAGGAACTCTATCAAATTGCTGGATATGAAAACCTAGACAGTTACATTTTCTCCCAGGTCTCCATGTGACCTTCTCCTATTTTAATGGTTAATCTAGCAGTTACTGTTTGAAGCAAGGCACTCTTGTACACATGTACAATGTTCCTGTGACAGTACTAAACTTAAAATTGAGGTAATGTTTTATACATGTCTCCACTGACACTCCAACTCTGTAAGAATAGAAAATTTACAGTTCTAGAATTCGAGCAACCTGTTTAAAAGTTCACTGAATTTCCATGTCAGTAAGTGTAGCTGTAACAGAACTTGACTTAAATTATTAGTGCTCCACTATGTATCAGTATGAATGTGGTTATTTTAGTTCATATATACAGGTCACCACCATCTCTATATGAAAACTCAAACCTCATAAACAATGCAATTGCATAAACTATGTGTAAAATGACCAAACACTTGTTACCTCTGATTCAGCACTAAAAAGCTGTCTTTCTCGCTTATCTAGATCTCTCAAGGTTTTCTGAAGTTGTTCTTCCAAAACAGTATATTCTGCTACCTAAAAGAACAAAAGGCATTCTTTTTTCTTGCAATAAAAATAATGTTTTAGGCAGGTGAGGAATTTACTCTTGCTATGATATAAAATATTGACAATTTTTGTTTGTAAATTTACATGTAAAACAGAGCTCCAGCTCTTCATGAAGAGCTCACAATGGAGAGCCTTTCTTTCCAATACAATAAAGGCTAACAGGTTACCATGCACAGGTGGGCTGTAGAAGTGCTTTTTGACCACACAAGCGAAAAGCAACTAAAGTTAAAAAGCCCCCAAAGAAAGCAAGCTAACCTAAAGGGTTTCTAACAAGTATTCTATGATTAAGGGCTACTTTTATTTTTTTTGCACTGTTGTAGACCAGATGCATGCATACCAGTAGGTGTAAAGACTAATCACAGATTCTTTGTTCTATGTTATAATTACAAAATATCTTGTCAAATCTTATAGTGGTATGAGATTTATAATGAGACTTTCAGGAAGCATAAGAACAAGTTTCCTTACCTTTTTCTTCACTAATGCTTCTCTCTCTCTATCTCTTTTCTTCCATTCTTCTGCAAGTGCTTGCATATGGGCCATTTCCTTCTTTTTAAGCTTTTAAAAGCAAGAAAAGGAACCAACACCCCAAACCAGAAAACCAAATCAAAATCATCGGAAGTGCAACCTTAAAGGAGAAAGTACTAGCAGAACTAAGTCTTGAAGGAAAAGAATAAACAATTAAGCTTAGTACACTGACTTATACAACTCAATGTATGATTCTGATAGTGAAAGGTATTTCTTACCCTTAAGTACAAAATGCAAAATAAGCCCAAGTTTGAGAAAAATATCCTCACAAATACACACTGGCTTCTCAGTATCTTTTAAAAAGAAACATGCAACTCTAAGAACACCTAGAAAGACCCAGAGTACAAACACAGCAATGAATTTTCACTAAGAATAAAGAAATGTTGTCTTAATATTTAACACAATTTGCATCTTGAATAGCTACTGTACTTCATAAACAGTAAGGGGAAATTGTAATGGGGGTATTTTGTATTTCACTAGCTAGCACCTATTTCAGTCACTTACCAGGAAACAATTAACCTTCTTCCTTAAGAGTATGGGAGATACTTGTGTACATCTTAAGTTTTAATATTATATATGAGAAAAATTTAGTTCTTCCTTGAAAGAGTGGCAAAGTTTAAGTAAAAAGCAGTTAGTACGCCTCTCAACAATTCTGCTAAAGCTTCTCTGGCAGTCATGCAGTTTAGGAAATAAACAGAAAGAGTAAAAACCTGATTTTCAAAAATGTCCTCTTGCATTTCCTTCCACATTTCTAACTCCAGTGCTGCTTTGTATTCAAGAGTTTCTCGAGGTTCTGGATGGTTTTCTGGGGCACAACGAGGCTGAGTGTTAGGGACATGCCGCTGTTGACCAGCACCTATACACTGATAGAAGAGGAGTGGATTTTTAACTGGAAACCCAGCTTTTCAAAGAACTGTTCAAGGAAAAAGGGTAACATTTATGTAAAATTTACTTGAGAAGAATCTGACACCAGAACTTCTTGCATTTTCACAAGCCCGTAGTCTTCCAAGGTGATAGCATACGAAAGCTCTGCTATTTTGTTGCCTGACCTATAAACAGCATTAGAATGTTACTTTAATGAAAACTGTCTTAAAAATACAGGAAGTGATTTGTAAGACAACACACAAAACAGTGAAGTTGAAGTGCTAAAAGGTTCCATGTAAGCTCTGAGATTCTCAACAGTTGCCTACGTTGAGAGCACAAACATGCTCTGCCATGTACATTTTTTTAACTTAGGGACTTATTTATACATCTACAGTAAACTTTCTGACTTCAACAGATAACTTGTCATTGGGAACCTATTTAACTAACAGCTTGCTGTAATATATACACCCCTGTGACAAGAGAATGATCCAAAGTTGTACCTGCAGTCTTAAATCTTTCTAACAAATACACCTATTGAATACATTACATCATTGCTGACTTCATTTTAAGATACTCAGTGAATTTCATTAACCTTGCTTTTTTCAATGGTAACAGTAAGTTTCTAGTTATCCACAGTATAATAAGTCACTTAGCAAGTCGCTTGTGGTAAGCCATCCACTGATTACTAAAAAACACCTTTCTAGAAGCTTCAGAAGAGAGAACTGACAACTTGAAATCCACTTATAGGTTAAATATCTATCTGCTCTAGTACAGTGATAAAATGTCTAGATAAGCAGAAACTACAACTTAGTTCATTAAAATACTGTTAAGTAGAACAGTGTCTCTGGCTGTGTCATCTCTAATCATAGATGAAATGTAGTAGACAAAGGTAGTTTTCTGCACAGAAAGTTATTAAGAAGAGGCATATGCACAAACCATATAACTGAAAGTTTTCACTAGTCTAACATCAAGGTACACTGCAGTGTAGACCTGTACATGGTCAGAAAAAACACTATTTGAGTTATAACTACTCAATGATGCAAAGGCAATTACATAACCACTTGAAGCCTGGAAGCTGTGGCAATAGATACCAAGCAATTTGCAACAAAAGGCTGCAGGAATTAACACTGGCTGTAGTTTTCACAGAAATTCTCTTCCAGCAAATATAAAGAGACAACACTAAAATATTTTTACACAGTTATTTGCAAGAAAAAAACCCCAAATATTTATTTGGTTTTGGATTTTGTAGTTCACGTAAGTTCACATAAATTACTGCATTACATTCTTACAACTTTTTACCAGTGACTGACTAAAAAACAAAACAAGATTCAAGGTAGTGGACCTTAGAGATTGAGTAATGAAGTCAGTTTAACGTATCAGTGTAAAAAGAACATTACACCAACAAGGGAAAAGCTAGAGAGGTATAAGCACAGCAAAATGCAGACCTGATTACATTCTGAGAGTGCCATCTAGTGGCTATTAAGTTTTGTGCAAAACCAGGTTTCATTTTAACAAACTTACTATTGATGAAAGTGTGAACTTGAATGTACAGGGAAGTCATAAAGTAACTCTCCACAGAATCAGAGCATGCTGGCTTTCACACAGAAAAATGTAAACAATCAATTTTCTATCAACTGGGAAGCAGGAAGATATCAGTCTTTGTATCAGTAACCTGAAGTTTCCCGTGTGTCAAAAATAGCATGTTTTAATTATCTGTAGGATTAGAAGTTGAAAACCAACCTCAGTCTTAACAGCAATTATATCTATTTCTAAAGGCATAAGCAATCTCCGTTATCATACAGAAAAAGATAAGGGTCTAGACACTGATAGCTAGCACAGTTCACATCTTCAACAAGGATACAGGACAGAACCAACTATAAATTAAGTTTCTTCATATACTTAAGAAGTAATGTCACCCCTCCATGAAAATGAACATTCACCTTCAGACAGAATATTAACTAGCAACACTGCTCCTTCTGATGTACACACGCTCAAACCCCTGCTACTACCATAGAGTATAATCCTGAAATAGGAAACCTCTCCACTCTATGGATATATCTGTCCTAACTTCATTGAAGTTGCATCTAAAAGCATACTATGGAGAGTCTTAACTATTTTGTAGAACATCAGCAACTTTTTGTAATTGTTAAGTTAACTTACTCAGGAAAGTGCCTCAATAAGATTTTTTCACATTACTTATTTCTTTAATCTGTCTGTGAAGCATACCCAAGATCATGGTTGTATAAAGATTTATTACAATGACTCTGGTAGTGGTGCGGGGTTGCACAATATGCCTGTGGCAATTTAACTTTTACCCTCTCGGATGTGTACTCCCACCTCCATATTGCAGTACTCTGCTGTTGACCTATTCAAAAAGGTAAACAGGAAGAGCTTGCCCTTTTCCAGGGAAATGCTAAACAAACAGTTCTTCAAAATTTGCTACAGAGTAAGTAATTTTTCGAAATAGTTATACCCTTGCGCTGCTGTGACGCTGACTGTTTCATTACAAGTCTGACGCCAGCATTGTTCACCATTACCACCCAAGAACCGGGTTTTTTCTGAAGCCAAAACATTTGAAAGCTGAAGTCTCGCCACTCCTAGAAGCAAGTCTTTCGCTGTTTTATCCTTGTGCCATAATTCAACCAGCAGAGGTAATCTGAAACAAAGAAGTGATTTTAGTGTCAGAAATCAAGAGAAAAGAGGAAGCATTCCTATTAATTCGGGAAAAGGACCTCATGTTCTAAAAGTAACTTTCCAAATCAGTGATGGCCATAATTGCCAAACAATGAGATGGGTTTACTGTGTCTGACTCAGAGGAATGAGACTGACTGACTTTATCTTCTCCATCACTTACGCACATTGGTCAGATTATCATTCCTGTCTCCAAATATTAGAAAGGATAATGCTGCAGTCAAAGTGATTGAATAATCTTAACAGACCTAGATCATCTATAAATACCTATACATAAATTTTAGTCACTGCCACTCAGAATACATCTCCTCCACCTCTTCTTTCAAAATACCATACATTGATGATTCTTTATTCCACAGCTTAATCAGTTATTGAAAACTGGTAGTACTACTGGGAAAATGGTGCCAGAGTCCTCAGTGCTATACTCAGCTTCCTAAGTGCTTGCTGTATTTTCAAAGATACCGTCATCATGTATTAAAAATAAAAATAAAGAACTTACCTATTTTGTTAAAATTATGCTATCAACCTCTAATTTAACAACTTACAGTAACAGCACTTGTTTCTGGAAGCAATGATCCCTATACAAGTACTCAACAGATAAAAGTATGAATTTGAGAATCACTGTCTTTAAATGTAAGTGAGAAGCTGGAAAAGCAGTGTATTAAATATTCATTGGCACTAGCACTTGAATTCTTTACTAAATTCTCAAACTGTTGATACTAACTAAAAAATTTGAACTTTGCAACAAAAAACAGAAAAACTGTAATTAAGAGAATGCAAGTTACCACCTGAAGAATGTATCTCGAAGCTGATGAGGTATAGTTGCAAAGTCAAATGCACAGTAGGACTGTGGAAGAAAGACTTCCATGTTCTTCCTGACTTCTACAGGTGGGCTTGTCATAATAGGTGCTGCACTGCCAAAAAATGGATACGAGTACCTAATAAAAACAGTAACAAAAATAATCAAATAACACTTTTTTCTTATGCCTTCTGCAACAAGAAAACCAGTTTAGACTACTTTTACTGAAGCACAACATATTAAAGTTAGCAAAATTTGCACAAGTACATCTAACAATAGATTTTAGTTCTCAAATACTCATATGTTCTCATTTATTTCAGCACTGATTCAGCTTCATTTATATTTTGTTATTTTAACAAAAAAGCTTTAATAACCTGCATGTTCACAACCATATGAATTAATCTTTAATTAAAATTCTGCAATTATTAACATAAAGTGAGCAGAGAAATAGAAGAAAGGAGTATTATATTCAGATATAGTTATAAATGTTCTCAAGTAGCAATCTACATTTATAACTAAGACTGGTCTGACATACAGTAATTGATAGCTAAGTACACATATACACAGTGTCAGAACCATTTGAAAATTTCAGTCACATTTGAAGAATTTAGTTTTTAACTCCCACAGTTTAGTTCAGTAAAAGGAAAGTCAAATCACTTTACCAATATGATTTACAACGTGGCCTGAAACTACTCTACTAGCACAATTGTATGATAAACTATAAAGAGCAGGCCAAGAACCTCTTGAACTTTGCTTTGCTCAAATTGATGATGCCAGCTGTCAGCAAAGTTACTAATAAAATAAATGCGTTATCAAATGCTGACACTTATAAAATTCCATACTTAACTGCTTGTGCAAAGTTGTTTGAAGAGCTTGTTTAGTCCTGAATGAAATAGTGCTCCCAATATACAGAGAAAAAGTAATTTTTTACCCTGCAAATTTTCTTAGCATTTATGCGTTTGGATGTTTTTATCCTTCAGTTTTTTTCCATATTCATCACTGACTGTAGTAACCGAAGCACATGAAACAGCAAAACCTATCTGTTGTCACTGTTCTGAAGAAAGTTATTTTTTTTAATGTTATGTGAAAAAGCTTTTACATGACAAAACTTCATCCATTGCCCATTGTTTTCCACATACTATTTTATAATATTGCCTATACAGAAAACCATTAGTGATGCAGTCTATATTAGTTGTTTTAAAATATTTCCAACCCCACGTTTTCACCCTAGTTCAAAGAAAGTTTAAACTCCAAGAATCATCAACACAAATAGACTTCCCAGTGACCAGTTAAAACTGTATCAAACCAAATTCTGTCAGAAAAACAAATCCAAAGCAAATGCAGATGCACCTCCACAGCCACAAATATTCAACCCTTTCAAACCACACCACCATTTAAGACATGCTTCATCATGTGCACCAAAAGGGCCCTAATGAAAACCAGAAGGCAAACTGTAAAAACTTCTATAAACCACTGAATGAACTGCTATGAACCACACGTAAGTCATCAATAACTAATATTGCACGAGTAGGATTTCTTTTTTTTTTTTAAAAAAAATCATCACTGTATCTGTGAACTCTTGGTTCTAAACTCTAAGGAAAACCTAAACCAAAACAAAGTTCATTACAAAAGCCAACCAAATCCCAACATGCATACTCATTTCAATACCCTTACTTTTAAGGTCCTCTACCTTTTTAGTTCTTATTCCTCCAACTTAGCATTCACCTCCCAGCTAACATCTGCTTATCCTCCAGAAGCGCTCCCATGCTTTTCTTTCATGTTGACATGAGTAGCAAACTAATCTCTAAGCAATTGTTCCAAACTAGTACTGGCAATTTTCAACTTTTGCTTCAGGCACAAAACTCACATATCCTTGCCTTTTTTGTAACTCCATAAATGAACGTAACAAAAGATGCTATTTCTCCCTACTAAGCTTTGGTTCTTGTATGCAGAGACTATAAAAGAAACCCTGATACTAACTGTAAGAATAATGCATTTACTACATTGGTTTTTCATTTTAAGACTAGAATGTGCTTCCTTTAGATTCACTGTCACACACAAAACAGGTGACCTGTCTCTTATTAAAACACTATGAGGAGTTCTTGAGGGAGACATGGAAAGCTACAGAAATCACTTCTTCAATCAATTAAAAACCTAGCCAGAAAATAAGGAGACAAATAATCCTCGTTCTCATCTATGGACTGAATGCTGATCTGTGTTATCTGAGCTCAGATATTCAACTGAGATTTAATACAAATTACAGCACAGGTGAAGTGTTATATACTATCCTTAATGCTGTAATGCTCAGTAGTTTAGTGAGAAGCCAGATGAACATTCTAAGGTACTTTGTTACTGAAAAATCAGCTGCATAAAAGGCATCAGGGAGCATACTGCCAGCAATCATTCAAATTATGAAAGCTTTGCATTAGAAACCTATTGTTATTACCAAGAATAAGATCAACAAAAAACATTGTACCTTAAAATGCAATTTATTGGAAAACCAACTTCCAGACCACGTACACTTCGTAAGTCTACTGAAAAGCAAAAATGGTGAGAGGCTGCTGGAATGACGATTTTCTGTGTTGACACAGGCTCAGAAGAACTAGATGCACCCACAGGGTTGGGTTGAGATGCAGCTACTGGACCATCATCAGCTGAAAACACAGAAGATAATTTGTGCACATTTTAAATAATTTGTTCTGCCCAAAATAACAAAATATATTGAAGATCAGTCTTACATTTTAAATGCAATTACAGATAGGTTGCTTCCCCAAGAGATTTCAACTCCTTTTAATATAACCTAATACAATGAAAGATAGCCACTTTATTTGTAAATTACTGCTTCCAAAGAAAAAACACCAAAAATCTGAATATACTTTAAGTCTTCTAAAAATAGTATGTAGTATTTTTATTTTTTTATTAATGTCCAAAGTTATGTAGGATTATGTCACTGAAGAAAATTTTAGACTATGATGCAAGGTATTAAATTCTTCACAGGGATGCTATAAGACTTCTGGTTTACATAATTGCTTCTAGCCAATTTGAGGGCATGCAGAAGAGGTGGGCTTACTAAATTTTTTTTTGTAACTTAGTTGCCTTTTAATTAACTAACCTCTTTAGTTTGGGACTGAAAAAGACAGAGCACAAGGTCAATTACAGAGCTCATGTAAGGCGCGTCAACTATTGGTCCCAAGCAGAAGTTTAGCTATTGAAATGAACTAAAATGCCCTAGCTAAGTCTGTAAAGCACATCTGCTTATGCCCTTTGATCAAAACCCACCTACTCTGACACCCATTTTATAATTTAGGAAGCAGAACCTACCGCTTGAACATGCCTGTTCAATTGCATCCAGGCTTCTCAAGTCCTTACACAGTGACCCAATACTGCCTTCAAGGAGTAACAGATCAAACTACAAGCTTTACAGACAGAGTCTCCAAAAGGTATCCTCCAAAAATGTTTAAGATAGTAAAGCAGAGAAAGAGGCAGAGGAACTGTCAGAAAAACTCAACTGCCTTTGTAAGTGTTAGTTGTTCTGATACTCATTCTTCATAATTATCTAGAACGTTTCCATTTTTATTGTTTTTAAAGAAATGTATCACTGCTAGCATTTACGTAATTTTTTTCCTGCTTCTTCAAGTGTTTTATTTACATTAACAGTAACAGTTCAAAAAAGAAAACTTCAGTAACACTTCATCACCAGGTAGTCAACAGAACATAGGAATGAAATAATTTTCAGCCATTCAGGTAAAATGACACTGATTGCTTGGTGCAATGGAATGGCTGAGTAGAAGTTTAAGGCTGTTACAAACAAGAGAACATAAAATTGCATACAGTCTACTGTTAAAATTCATTTCAGTTGCTACTATATTCAAATTTCATCAGTGTACTACATTTCATACATTTTTCATTACTGGAATTTTGAAGATCTGGCAATAGAGGTGACTTTGCTCTGCTCTGCGATTTGAAAACTGGAAGTTCTTCAGCATACTGTTTGTTAACCTGTTGGCAAGACTCAGCCACCAGCCCTGAAAGACAGATGTGAAATGACATGTTTTATATCTTGCCAAAACGATGAATTATAAACTTACTATTACTATTAATAAAAAAAGCACAATCCTAGATTTCTTAACTCCAGATTCAAACTCGTTGCTGGCTTCACAATACTTCTTGATACATTCTACATGAAGGACTTAATCCAAACTGGTCTTACATAAGCAAGGATTAAAAGAAAATTTGGCTGAATTAGCAGACAAATCCTAAGAGCATGTTCTAGGACACAGATCTTCCTCTACAGGACTGGGTGTCTTTAGGACCAATCTCAAAAGAGTAGTAATTAATATAGCATTAGAAAAATAATCATTCTGCTTTATTCATAAGTCATCTCTTAAGATTGTATGTTCAGTAATGTTTAGCAAACTAATACTATTTCTTCCGAGCTTTACTCTATCATTGTAATATTTCTTCCTCTCTCATTTCTGTTCAACTTCTCCACAACCCAATCCTCACATAAAAAACAAAATAAGGGAAGTCTTACAAGGCTACATGGGCTACCAAGTCCCTGCAAAAGGATAATGTAAAAATAAACAAAAAACAGTTTCTTGGTTTTGCCTAGGAATCTGTACAGTATGAACATTTGTTTTCACAATTTATTATCCACACAGTAAATTCCTTAGAAATCTTAAAAATCTCACATTTCCCCTGCCTTTCTATTTAATAAATGTGAACATTAGACCATTTCATCTCCTCACTGAGCAAGTCAGTTTCTTCACAGCTGTTGTACTGATCCTTCACATTGTCAAATTCAGGGAATTCCAAACATTACTGTTGTTGTTTTTTCAATCTGATGACCATAAGTGTCACTTGTAACCTATATACCACCAAATCTCCAGTCTAAGTCTTACAAGTGTTTTCAACAACAATCACATTCAAGTTACATTTATTCTCCTCCTGTTACTTGTTTTATGTAAATTATAGAATACTTCGTGTTGGAAGGGACCCTTAAAGATCATCTAGTCCAAGCCCCCTGCAATAAGCAGGGACATCTTCAACTAGATCAGGTTGCTCAGAGCCCTATCCAGCCTGACCTTGACTGTTTCCAGGCATGGGGCATCCGCCACCTCTCTGGGCTTGCCTGAGATTTGTCACCACAGATAAGCAGTACGTAATCCAAGACCACACAACAACTGGGGAAAAATTATATACCACATACCCATTTTCTTCAGTTTTGTGCCTTTTTCAGACTTAAGACTTTCTACTTCACTTTCTGTTGCTTCATCTTCTGTTGAAGAAGAGTGGTCAGCTTGAGATGGGACACTCTGGGATCTCTGCTGCAGGCTCTTTGTTTTTCCATTAATAGGTGAAAGAACTTTCTTCTGTGGCTGTTCAGGTTCAGTTGGAGTATTTAAGGGAATCAAAGGCTGAATGAAGTGATATAGTTTTCTTACTGATCATGGCTTGCACTGAAAGTTTCTGTCTACAACAGTTTGAGATTATTTTTGTGACAAAAAAATGAAGCAATGAAAGGATATTAATATCAAGCAACTTACCCTTTCAGGTTTTCTTTTACATGCTTAACTGTCAAATATGATTTAGATGATTTAGAAATACCTTTTTTTTTTTTAAATGAAACTGCAACAGTGTCTAAACTAACAATAAACAAGTAAGCTATACCTGGGCACTCAAGCTCTCCCTTTGCAGAATTACAGATACCCAAACAGTAGGAGCCATATCCAAAGGCAACTGCGGCAGTTTCTGCTTAGCTCTATTGGGTGGAACAAGGACAAATGCTCCTTCTATTGTCACAGGATGTTGATCGATCTCCACATTTCCTTTCTTCATTAGTCCAGACAGGGGTATGTCAGTGCTTCCAAGAGACTGGTCCCCACAGCAAAGATGAATCTGTATATATACAAGAGTGCTAGAAAGTAACTGGCACGTGCATTTTTATTTGAACAGTCTGTTCACCTTCAACTAAAGGTAGCATAAATACAAGAAATTAAAATGATCATTCCTGACCTAGTCCCTGTATGCTGTAAACAAGTGTTTTGAGCCGTACTAGAAGAGCCATGAAGTCTCACTATTAAGGAGGTAGGATTTGCCCAGTGCTAGCACAGTAGCAGATCACTGCACTGCCCTTCTGAGGGCCTGCCACATCATCCCTTCTGGAGGACAAATTCAATAGTCTGTAGCTTCTAAACACAGCACAAATTCTTCCCCTTAATATATAAGCACATAAAATGTGTGACTGCCAGGTAGAGAAGAAAAGTTACTTGAAAGCTCAGCCTTTGTGCATATATTTAGCCAGCACTTAAATAGGAAGGGTTTTTGGAATTAAGTAACTGTTCTTAATTCCTGGTAAGAATCATTATTCCTTTTTCAAAATTTGACTCTGTCTTCCTTCCACAGCTCAATATTTATACATCTCAAGTAAAAGATGGATTTTAAAAACCCCAACATACTCTAAAGTAATTTATTTTTCTCAGTGAAACTTGTATACCAACTTGCTCTTTCCCAAGTAACAGTCACTTCTGTTCTGTTTTAGCAGATCAGAACACTGTATTCTGCTCCTTAACATTTGTTACACTTAACGAAGACTTTAATGCTAAAAAGGTGTCATCTGCCAATATACACACCGAGATGTATATGTATGTACATACACACATATATACACAAATATAATCATACACAATATATCTAATACACACACCCCTAATCTGGCAGCTAGCACCTTTTATGACTTGTAAGTCATCATTTTCAGAAAAATATTTATTAAATATTAAGGATCATAATACAGTACTGATCCTGCATTCTGTATTTTAGGAAGCTGAGTGAGAAGTCAGAGAAAGGAAACTGTCAATCAAGATGTCAAGCTGACCTCAAAACAACTATTCAAAATTTTTTCATTCAGGAATGACATGCATAATTCATTGTTTGTGTACATATATATAAGGAAATATTTAACACTTTGTTTCAAGACCATAGACTAAGACTAAATTCCAAATACATCACTGCATATGTTTGTCCAAAAACTGTCATTAGAAAAATCTTTAAAGTTGAGACAAAAAAAAAATCTGAAATAATATAGATTTTAACAGAAATATTATTAAACCACCTGGATAACAAAACTAGAATTGTCTGTAGAAGTTGAAAAAAATAACTTGAAAAGGGTCCAGTTCCAAGACTTGCATGTATAATTAAGGGTCTTATTTACCAGCTATGTTATTAGAAAACCTATACTACCGTCCTTATTAGAAACCCTATGCTACCCTCCACCAAACAGTCTCTTGTTTTGTAGTGAGTTAAGAATGAGCCAGATGCAGACTGCCAGGAACACTTTCAATACTACCCAATATTTAGAACTGTAGAATCATTTAGGCAGGAAAAGACCCTTAAGATAATCAAGTCCAACCATAAAACTAACACTGCCAAGTCCACCCTAAACCACGCTCCCCATTTAAAGGCATAGCTAAAGATAAGCAGTATCCCTTAACAGCCCAAATATGGCTGTAGTGTATTTAAAAATAGTATTCGGCTAAGGAGTGGGGAAAAAAGCCAGACCTCCCTTATTATTCACGACGAGTTCTGAGAACAGTGATTTTAGAATTCAGGCAAGAGTAACCTGAGCAGCTGGTGTGGGTGAGGTTACAGGCAGCACAAAGCTGGCCTGTAGGTTGCAGATGGTCTGATTGCAGAGCTGGTCCCAGAGCTCAGAGCTCTCGAAAATGCCACATCAGCTCTTTGGGAACTCCATATTTCAGCAATACCTTTTATCATGACGTGTATGTTAGATTATTATAGCGACTATACTAAAGAGACTGCACTCCATCTGAGCTGGGAAACTTGCAGCTAGGGCTTCCCTCATATCAGCAAGAGAAACAACTTATATTTGAGCCAAAAATACTGTCATACAATCTAGTTCCGGAAAGACAAACGCTCTCCAGTTTCAGGTTGAGACATATTCTATTCCTTTTATTTTCATCATTCATTTTCATCCACATTTGAGAAGAAACAGCTTACCTGCAATTTTGACTGTGCACAAAGATAAACTTGAAGGACATCAGCTGTACTACGTATTCGAACTGAAGCTCTTTCTGGTTCAAAGTTTGGATTAATTAAATCAGTGAAAGCTTCATTCGTGACATCATTTCCCAGTAATGAGTAGTAGAAAAAAAACTCAGGCTGTCGTTCAGGAAGCTTCATAGTACTAGGAACTAACTAAAAAAGATGCAGAAAAGAAGAACATATCTCTTTCATTACAGTGACAGTAATCCTTAAGCATTAGCTTGGAAATTAAAGAGCTTAGTGTGACCTCAAACTACCAAACAGCTGACCTAAATCCTAGCTTGCACTACACAGGTAAAAGTAGAGAAAAGTTTTATATTAATACTCAAAAAAAAAGTCTTACTCGTATGCTTGTAAAGTAACTTGCAAACTGACCCATTTTGAATTGTTTTTAAGATTTATCAGCACCAAGGGCTCTAATGACATCGTATATTCAATAAAGTTGAGCAATGCACAAATATTCAGAAGTAAGCACTGCCTCCACAAATAGTGTAAATAAATAATGAATATTAGATACGGAGTTATACAATAAGTTATGTGATTGAATAAAGGACTGGAACAGCCAGAAGCAGCTACCTCATCCTGTAGGCACTGCAACTGTGAGTTCAGTGCCTAAAAAGGCACAAGCTATGCCAGAGTGATCACAGCAAATTTACTTTACAAGGCCCTGTAATTCTGACATGGAAAATTAATTTCTCTGAAGAGAGGTGACAAGACTGAGAATTTATCATGCACTATGAGTTTTTGATCAATTAAAATCATGCTGGCTTGCAGTTTTGACTTTCACAGTAACTTGGGTGTACCCATATTTTTAAATCAGAAAATGTTTCAGTAGTACAGTAAAGCATAAGCACTGTAGCTGAAGTTTAAAGCCGAAATAATCACATATAGCATGCCACTTCATCCAAGCTAATAAGTCCTTCCCTTAAGCAACATATAAACTCTACCATTTCATGTACCTTACAGATCTGAAGGTATTTCATCTTGTTGGAATGTCAGCACATGGGCATCACACTGAAGACACACATACCTTTTATAGTATATGGTAACATAAATGTACGCATTTCATAGAAGTGCATTACTTCAAGTAAATGCAATTTTAGTGTTCTGAGAGAATTCTGATCTTTCATCTGTAATTTGACATGTAAGCACTACATAAAGTTTTAAAATTCAAATTAACATATTAATTCAATATGGGAACAAGGCTATTTACTGCAAGGAACTTACAGTTAATAAAAAGAATTCTAACTAGAAATAGGCATGGGAGGGCAAAGATACAAACGTAGGATAGTACTTCTTTAAAACTACACATAGCAAGGAAACAAACCTGTTCCAACTGTGTGGCAAATGCAATGGTTACAGACAAAACGAAGTATTCTTTGCAATACTCTGCTGGTCCAATTTGATGATAGCCCTCTTCTTCATTCAAGACTGGTACAATACTTTTAGGGTCTAGTCCAGAAAGAATGTCAGATGCTAAGAGAAAAGAAAAAAATTAACTTGTGATTTTAATTGCTGCAGGAATCTTATATATAATTGTAATTTTACCTTTAATTATTGTATGTGTGGCAAAAAATGACAAATAAAGATCCTGATGCTTGGTTCCAAAGCATTTTAACACAGAAAAAGTCCCTAAGTATACTTAGGTACAGCCACAAAAACACTTCTGAAATTAATTTCTATTCAGTGGGCACAGATGTTATTTTGAACACTATCCTAGAAAGAATGCTAAAGCGTATTTTTATGTAATGTTACAGGGAGTAACATTACAGTGACTGGAATTTATTTCATTAGGTTAGAGTCTACCATGCTGTTTATTTTACTCATCAACGAAAATGCAAGACACTTAACTGCATATGACAACCTGTTCAATTGTTGAAAGAACATAGGATGTCTGTGGAGTGAGACCTTTGGAATCATTTAAGATTTTTCACCTTAAGCCTTCAGTCCATAAAACACTACTGGTTTACTAGTTTCTACACTATAGTGCAAGTAGTTCACACATTTCAAAGCACCTCAGGTTACACCAAACAGCAATAATCACACAGCACTTTTAGTTGTGAACCAAAAGGCTCGAATTCAAGTACTGTAAAGTTTTGACCACTTAGGTCACAGAATCACTAGGTTGGAAAGGACCTTCAAGATCATCAAGTCCAACCCTTGATCCAGCGCCACCATGTCCCCTAAACCTTGTCCTGAAGCGCCACATCCACACGTTTTTTGAACACTTCCAGAGATGGCGACTCCACCACCTCCCTGGGCAGCCTGTTCCAATGCCTGACCAAAAGTGAAGCAAAAAAAAAAAAAGGATATGAATCCTAGAAAGAAAAAAACTTTTCCTTAACTATCTGACTAGATCAGAACTGGGTAGTCTAGCTCAGTCATACCAATGCTTGGAACATGAATTTTAAAATTGCAAAAATCTAGACTTTTTTTCCTCCATTGCCTAAATATGGTACTAACTAATCTTGAGAAGACAGAAGAAAAGGAAAAGCTGACTGTATTGAGTTTGTGTGGGAAGGTTTTGGTAGCATTGGGGCTGCAGAGGTGGCTTCTGTGAGAAGGTGCTAGAAGCTTCTCCTATATCTGGTGGAGCCAACACCAGCCGGCTCCAAGACACAACCACTGCTGGCCAAGGCCGAGCCCATCAGCAACAGTGGCAGTGCCTCTGGGGGAGCAGAGTTAAGAAGTGGGGAAAAAACCTGTTGGCTGCAGCAACTGCAGCTGGAGAGAGGAGTGAGAATACATGAGAGAAACAACTCTGTACAAGGTCAATGAAGGAGGGGCAGGAGGGCTGCAGGCACTGGAGCAGAGATTCCCCTACAGCCCCTGGTGAAGCCCATGGTGAGGCCGGCTGTGCCCCTGCAGCCATGGAGGAGCAGATCTGCACTCACACCTGGGGAGGACTCCATGCCAGAGCAGGGGCATGTCCAAAGGAGGCCATGACCCTGCAGGAGGCCCACACTGGAGCAGGCTCCTGGCAGGACCTATGGGCTCATGGAGAGAGGAGCCCTGGCTGGAGCAGGTTTGCTGGTAGGACTTGTGACCCTGTGGAGGGACCCAGGCTGCAGCAGTTCATGAAGAACTGCGGCCTATGGGAAGAACTCACGTTGGAGAAGTTGGTGGAGGACTGTCTCCTGTGGGAGGGACCCCACGCTGGAGCAGGGGCAGAGTGTGAGTCCTTCCCCTGAGGAGGAAGGAGCAGCAGAGATGACATGTCATGAACTGACCACAACCCCCATTCCCCATCCCTCTGTGCCACTCAGGCGGAGGAGGTAGAAAAAAATGGGGAGTGAAGTTGAGCCCAGGAAGCAGGGAGGGGTGTGGGGAAGGTGTTTTAAGATCTGTGTTTAGTTCTCATTACCCTACTCTGATTGGCAATAAGTTGAATTAATTTCCACAAGTTGAGTCTGTTTTGCCCGTGACTGTAATTGCTGAATGATCTCTCCCTGTCCTTATCTCGACCCACAAGCTTCTTGTTATACTTTCTCTCTCCTGTCCAGCTGAGGAGGGGAGTGATGCAGCAGCTTTGGTGACCACCTGGCATCTAACCAAGGTCAACCTGCCACACTGGCAAACTTGTTTGTATCAATGATTCCACAGAAAGCATGAAGTTGAAGGCGGTGCTGGGCAAAGGCAGATAGGATTTATTCTATTCTATCCAGTGCCATGAGGGGTACGAGAGCTTGAGGGCAGAAAGATCACAAGAGAAGCGCAGATTAACAAGTTATTTGCAGTAGTTCCTTGCCTCCTGTACAAACTTTACAGCATGCAAAATTCCCTGTTCTTTGTTGTGAACCTGAAAGGACAGAATAAGCTAAGTGATTACACTGGAACTTCAATACTGCTTTAACCAATCTTGCAAGGTAGCTAAGTTGTCGAAGTCTCAGCCAGAAACCTTGTAAAACACTTACTGCCACTGACCACTTTGTTTTTACAAAACCACTGCCACGGATCATAAGCAGATGATGAATTTAAAATTAGGAAAAAATAACTCAAGGTACTGTAAGGTAACTAGGAGGAAATCCATTAGTTGTAACAGGGTCCCAGTTTTCAGAAATGAAGTAGATAGGCATTTGGGTGGGGGATGAAGAAGGAGGTAAAACTGCTTTTTTTGAGCTTTTTTTCAATCAAGTCTCTAAGGATTTGGTTTTTTGTTGTTTTTCAACTATTAACTTGCATTTGAAAAATATCAGATAAAAAAGTGACTGAAAAGCACTAACATTAATATTTGAGTTGTAATAGATTTTTGACACATTTCACTAATTACTTTTGAGAGACAATCCAGAAGTGGAGTGAGTACCAACAGTTAAAGTAGATGTTACTAAAAAAAAAAAAAAATCTATCAATAACACATGATTTAAAGTACTGAATGATTTAGATTAGATGAAAAACCCATCAGAAGAGAGAAGCAGCCTACCCAACAAATTAAATACTACACTACTTCGTAATTCCAAGCCCAAACTGCTGAAACTGCATTCTATAAAGAAGCTCCTTTCTTATTTCTTTCATTACAGAGCTTTTTAAAGCCCAGAAATATAACTAAAATGCCCACAGCAGTTAACTATGTGTCCATGATCCTGATTTTAAAGATCAGTTGGTTTGCAACTCTGTCCACCTGAAAGTCACAAATTACTGCAGTAAAGCATCCTTGTAAAGTTATTATCACAAGGTACATTAATCAGATGTAAAAGTACTTGCACTGGAAATGCTATGAGATTAAAATTTTCTTGAAACTTAATACAACCCATTTACAACAAGTAATATGTTCACCTGGCATAGGAACATTTTTATTTCAGAGTGAGTGATCTTCTTATTACGTTACTTACCCTTCCCTTCTCTAGGGGGTGCCTCCTTTGCTTTAAAAGGATCAACCAGTGGTTTTGAATCAGTCTCCAACACAACATCTACTTGTATTTCAGATTTAAATTTAGTGTACTTGTTACTAAGCAGAGGATACCATTTTGGTGCCTACATAATTAAGAACAAAAATAAAAACCAGAAGCATTTAAAAAACCAGGAGTGTAATACTGTTACAGAAAAATTGGACTTGCTCTAGCATTTTTACATCATCTACAGAAATAGACCAAATTTTTTGAAGTAAAAACCAAGGTATATTTTGAGTAAACTATCCTAAAAGATTCTGTAGAATGATTCCTGAAGACTAGCTAAACATACATACTGTTTTCCACCTATTTGTATAATAAATAAATCAGCAAGAAAAGTATGCCATAAATGTTTAATTAGAAGAGAAGTTCTCAACTGAAAGCGCACAGCAAGTTATATGGAGCCCAAATCCTTAACAAGTGTTATGTCCAAATAAGACACCAGGGTCCTGTTATGACCCATACAGTTATGTTTTGATCAAGAACAACAGAAAATTTTTATTAAATTTATATACACAATTTTATTATCCTATTCTGTGTTAAGGGTCTAGAACCTTCAATTGCCTAATACACCTCCCACAGAGGCCCACTAAAAAAACAACTTATGACTTGATTTGATGAGGGAGACTCAATTCAATTGGTCAATATCAAGTGCTTTGGTAAGTTTTTCTAGGCAATTAAATCATGGAATTGCTTAAAAGTATTGCTTACAAGTGTTCCAATTCTCAAATTCAGAAGTGCAAGATTAGTATGAAAGTATTTTCATTTGCCCATGTTCTTAGATAGGGTCAAGGTGTCTCTCCTCAAAAAAAAAAGTAGTATCCAAAACAAGACTCAAAAGTCATGCCTGTGCCTTAATTCAAATATATATATGTAACAGTAATGCTGCCAAAAAATAAGCTTTTAAAGCTTTATACCCCATAACATACCTGTTTCTTTTCCTGCACAGCCCTTAAATCAAGTACAATATAGCCTATATTCTCTTTAGCTGAAGATACAGGGTCCAATGCAAAACACTGGAGTTTGATAGGTGTACGCTGCAGCCTGAAAGGATAACTCAATTGAAATCCAAGATGTAAAAGTTATTGCTGTAATTAGTTCACAAAAAATAATGCATAAGCTTCAAGCATACCAATGATACAAAACTTATATGTTGCATAACTAGTTTTAGTAGGTCAAAAACTGAGTTTATACTGAACATCTAAAAATTTACCGTTAAGTAAGAGAACAAACAAGTGGATTAACTTTCTAATAGGAGTGCACTGGAGTCTCAGAGAGCCTCAAGTGCTATTAAAAAGACATTAGGGTCAAATAAATTCAATCTTACCCGTGTACGAGAAATATGCACTGCACCTCACATGAACTTGGAATTTCACTTGTGAGAGTATCTTAAAAACAGGACTTATGCAAAAGACTAAATTGAAAGCACCTAAAATACTTAGAGGCATAAATAAATTGGCTAGCTTAAGGTACATTTAGGAATTTTTCTCTTGTCAAACATCAAGGATAATATGGCTTTTTTAACTTCTTTGAAAATATGAAGGTAATAATATAATCTGTCAGTCAAAACCAAACAACAGTATGGAAACCTTGTTCAATTTCTCAGCTCTTCTATTTAACATTTCCAAAAATATTTTTGTTTTCAGGCTTGAAGTTAAATTAATTCTGTGTCAAAGTATACATAAGAAAGCTTGAATTCAATTCATGAACTACTGCATTACGAAATTGCTGTAAGCTCTTCTTGTTTTTTTCCCAGGAGTATAAAAACATACCCTTTAGAATTTTTATACACCACTTACCTTGCCACATACTACTTTTGTTTGTTGTGGCAACATTATGGTAGACCAGTGTACAGCTAAAAGAAAGTTTCTAAAAAAAAAAAAATTCAGATGACAGGAACGTAAAAATTTTATTTCTGTAGCTGTAGAGACAGAAAATTAAAGTTTATCTCCAAATTAGACTTAACTTTCTAATGTTACCTGTGCTGATGAAGTGCTTTCCTATCAAGTTCCCAAGCTAATTCTGTAGCAAATTCTGGCTGATCAGTATGCTCTACAGGATCAGTAGCCAACTGTTCACCATCAAACTTGGCTTCAACTATAAGCATGTGCTTGGGTCGTTTTGGAAAATAGCGCCCTGTAAAAAGAGTGCAATTGCCACATACCATCACTAGAAAAAGTAGTAAGAACTCAGATCTATGCCATAAAACAGTTACATAAAAATACACTTCCTGCATCATCTTCCCTGCACTTACTCTAAAGCTGTTGTTCATATGAAAAAAGTCTTCCCACTCTGCAGAAGTAAGAGAGAAGAACGTAACATCAAACAAACTGTTTGTGAAGCATCCAGAAGTAGCAAGACATTAAGTAAGAAAAAACACAAAGAAAGAAACTTGGGAACTAGTATTATTTAATCTTGAGAAATCTGTGATTGGGAATGTATCAAGTGAACAGGTGAGACAGACTTAATGTTTTGCCTCTACTGCAGACTTTACCACTGTCCTGCAGCAAAACATGATCTAATGAAGATAAATGAAGGTGTTTTTCCAACTATTTGTTAAAAAAAAAAAATCACTACTAAAGTAGAAGAGTGCCTAATGCTCTACAGGATTTGTCCTGGGTTCAGCATCATCCTGTATCCTGATTAATAATTTAGATGACAAAATGAACACTTTCAAAATTTACACATTATCACAGCATGCAGAGGGGCTACATGCATGTCAGAGGACAGGATCTTACCTGAAAGCTACCTTGGCAAACTACATAAATGCTCGGAGACATAAGAGGATTTA
Organism: Phaethon aethereus; assembly: GCF_964289735.1. Classification (NCBI taxonomy): domain Eukaryota; kingdom Metazoa; phylum Chordata; class Aves; order Phaethontiformes; family Phaethontidae; genus Phaethon; species Phaethon aethereus. Next base: position 68,986,390 of record NC_138577.1, on the reverse strand, counting down.
CTTGACAAAGAGAAAACACTTGGCCAACAAAAACCCCCAAAAAACCAAAACAGAAAAAAGTTACCAAAACAAACAAAAATGCCACACTCCCATACTAATTACACCTCAGTAAATATAATCACAGAAATGCAAGATGAAGAACGATTATCTTGGTATTAAACACTAAAAAAAAAAAGCTTCTAGTACATTGCAAATAGGTGATAGAAACACCAGAATACTACATAAAAAAAAAACAAAAACAAAAACGGAGGGGCAGACACATCGAACGATCCTGGTATCTACGGCATCGGCTGAACTCCGATGTTTTAGTCCAACGCTTTCCTGAAGCGTGGCGCAGCTGGAAGAGGATCCTCCACCGCCAGCCCAGCAGGACGGAGCCCCGCAGCCGTGAGCGGGGGGAGGACTGGCAGAGCCGCCGCCGGTAGCCGCGGAACGGGCGGGCTCCTACGACGCGAGGCTGTCTGGGCCGACACACAGGCCGGCCCCGGAGGGAGCGATGGCAAACCGTTCTCCGCAGCCACCGGGCACGGCAGCGGCACGGCGTTTAAAGGACGACACACGCCTAGGCCGGTTTTGCAATGCAAAGAGAGAGAATTTTCTTTTTTTTTTTTTCAGGAAAGGATGCCTTCATCATTCCTTTTAAATAATATTTTGAATAAATACTTCCAGAAACAAAATGGGGGTAGCCTATCTTGGCTTTAAGATACGTCCGTCCATAAGTTTATTAGTACAGCCAGTTTACTTAATACAGCTTAGCTTATGCCGCTCACCCCATCAGAGAAAACGCATTCGCAGGCAGCGGCCACGCCCTATTTTCCGTCAAGGACGGAGACGACGACCAGCCGCGACCCCTCCGCCCCCCCACTCCCCTTTACCTTCCAGGACGGAGACGACTATCAGGAGCCGATCGGCGGCTCTGGAGACCATCTCCCCACTCCGCCCAGGGGCTGCTGGCGAGGGGCGGAGGCAAGAAGCTCAGCCGCTCCCCAGGCGGAGCGGAGAACAGAGGGAGACCCACGCCGGCGCTCCCCTCCCGCCACGACTCGCCGCCCTTCTACGGCCTCAACGCCTTTAAACGCCAACCGCCGCGCGCCGCCGTACTTCCGCCTGGCAACGGTGGCCCCGCCTCCCGCACCGAGCCGCTTCCGGCGCGCTGGCCCCGCCCCGCCGCGCTGGCCCCGCCCCGCCGCGCTATTCCCGCCCCTCGTCACCTGCCGGCTGAGGCGAGGGGCTAATGCCAGGGTTACGGCTGGCTGCAGTGCGTCATCTGTTTTCTGGGTGGGAAATGGGCAGTTTTAGAAAAGGCCGGAGGTGCCGCCAAGTGGCTGCGGTGTTTGATCTGACTGCCCGTAGCTTGCCGTAAAGCCGCATTGCGCGTGGTATCGGCTCAAGGAGTACCTGAAAATCCCACATATAAAAAAAACCCCAAAACATAAATACGGCATTGCAGTTGTCACAAGCGCTTCGAATCGCCAGCCAACAATTACCAGCTACTTTAGAGACATCGTGTCTGTTAAAACAGTGATGTTTCGTTGTTTTTTTTTTCCCCACTGTGACGAGTGCGAGGGCAAGACAACAGGAACCTAGTTACAGCAAAACGCAGCCTTGTCGTGCTTTGATAATTGTTTAAGGCATTTAATCTTCCGTATGAATTCATAAGCAGTAATACTGGTAGTCTCCCCTGGCATCCCAAATTACATGTATGCCTTGACTGTGAGGCAAAAGAAACCAGTTTTATGAATACTGGATGAAACATACGAAGTTTTATGAATCTCTTATTAGGTAGCCTCGCAAAAACTTTGTGCTGACACAAAATCCTTGTGTTTTAGTAACACACATATTCCAGAAAGATACTGCAAACACCAGGAGAGGGATGGAAATTCCCTTTCTTTTTGCAGGTTTACTCTGGTTCTGAAACACTGTTAAATGCATTTTCTTATTTCTGAGTTGAATCTGCCTGAGTTCAGCTGTGGCTGGTGCTTTTTGTTGTGGCACCTTCTGTTGTATAACACTGCATGTGGCATGACAACTCTCTATGGTTACAGCCTGAGTTCTTAAATTTCTATCACTGTCCGCTTCTGCAAACCAGGTTGTAGCACGTTTTAGAGAAGACCTGGACGAAGACCTCTGAAAAGTGAGTAATTTTGGCTAGGGAGAGAACATGATCACAGAAGATGACAAAAATGTAGAATTTACCTGGCAGCTTTTTTTTTTTAATTTGAAAATTGATTTCTCTTGGTGTCATTCCTGGAAAAAATGTCTTCTTCTGGTGACTTACCTGAGTTTATTCCATATCAGAGTGCTGCAGTTTGTAAACAGAATAAACTACTCTATCAGTAAATAAAGATTTTTTAAAAATTGTTTATTCTAGAAATTAAAACCAGTAGTGCTTTCTGGCTGAAAAAAACTAATTAAAAAATATCCCCCAGTGGGCCTCTCCTTTTCCTCATAACAGCCAGCTATATTTCATCACTTTTTGTTGCCGCCTATTTTTGGCCTTTCTTCACTTCATATTTTCCCATATTTTGTATCTCCAACATTCCTAACCCCATGAAAGGTTTTTCGGCTTTCATTCTTACAGTGCGGAAGTGAACTGTAAGACTCAGTTTACTCAGAATGTAAACATTCTTCGTTTTCTGCAGACCAGTGCGTCCCAGACTGGTATTTTCCTCTAGGGACAGTCTTTGTAGTCAGCTTCTTTCCTTTTCAATTCCTTTTGCTTTATTATGTGCTGCTTACCTGAATAAAGACTGTTGTCATTTTTCTCATCAGTCTTTTTTGGAATAAATAATCCCAAGTTCCAGAGTTCTCTCTGTTAGTCATGTTTTCTGTGATTTTTTTTTAATTCCTGTTGCCCTTCTCTGAACTCTTAATTAGCTTTCACTCTTCTTCATTGTCGATGCCTATAGGTAGAAAGATAGACTACATCAGGGAAGGCCTTAGTAGTGTTTTCTACAGCAGAGTTATGTGTTTTTTCCTGCATGTTCCCCACTTCTTTCAAACTACTCAGGGAAAAAAAATCACTGCTTCTTGTAACTGTTTCTGGATTTGCTTTTTGCCCGTTTAGCAGGCTGAACTGGTTCAGCATAGGGCACAAGTGCCAGAGTCAGCGCAAAAGAACGAGGGCACGTGGCTAACAACGCTGGCTTATGGGGTTTTGTGTCTGCACGTGGCAAAGCATGTGCGATCTCCCCTTTTGGCAAGCCATTAAATCAGGTCACCTACCTCAGGAAACTTTGTCCTTAGACATTCTGTCTCTGACCTAGCCTGACTTGTATCTTTATGTTACAGGTATTAACTGTGCCAAGAGCCTCATCAGCATTAACCTTTTCCAGTAAAGACTTTAGAAAAGGGCAGGGGGGAGCGAGGAGAGAGAAAAAACACATCAAGAAGACATTAGGACCTTCTTGGTCTTCTCAGCTTCATTTGCTCATTTGTTTTGCGGTACGCCAAGTCTTTCTCTAATCTTCTTATCACCACCAAAGATTGTTTTTATTACGCTTTCATAGTTTTGCCTAGTTGTATCTCATCTTGTGCATTTGCCTGCCCAGGTGTTGGGCTGCAAGCTTCACCCTACTCTTATGCCAGTACTGGGTGGCAGCAGTGGGCATACCCACAGGAGGTACACCCTGTAGAGGAACTCATCTGCTTAGTGACAGAGCTCTGGGAGGAGGTGAGAGGTTGAGCAGTCTCGGGGAGTCTGAGAGAGAGATAGACTACTGGAATCGCACCCTGCCTTCCCTGGAACAGGCCCAACAGGCAGACAGGACACATGGCATGGAGGATTCCCTATCATTTCTCCACCCAGCAGAACGTAGTGGCTTGAGGGACTTGAGGGGGAAATGGCGACAAGGTCCTGCCCAGCACAACAGACGCGTCTCTTCCATGACTACCTCAACCTTCCCAGGTACCCTTACATAATAGGTATGAAGCTTCTGCAAGTGGAACTGAACAATGAGGAAGACAATGGTTCATCTAGGTAGGAGGTAAAACCGAGGTTAAGTTACCTTACATCCTGCAGCAAAACTGCTTCCATAAAGAAAAGAAGACCGGTCGTTGTCATAGGAGACTCTCTTCCGCAGAGAACAGAAGGTACAATATGCTGACCGGACCCAGTTCTTAGAGAAGTCTGCTGCCTCCCTGGGGCTCAGGTTAAAGATGTGACAAGGCAACTTCCGACCCTGGTGCAGCCCTCGGACTATTATCTGTTATTGCTTTTTCATGTAGGCAGAAATGAAGTTGCAATAAGAAGTCCAAGGGCAATTGAAAGAGACTTCAGCACCTTGGGGTGACTGGTTAAGGGATCAGGAGCACAAGTAGTGTTCTCCTCTATCCTTCCAGGGAATGATGAAGGAAGAAATGGGAAGACTGAGCAGATCAATAGCTGGCTCTGAGACTGGTGTCACTGGAAAAATGTTAGGTTTTTTGATCATGGGTCGGTCTACATGACACCAGGCTTGCTGGTGACAGAGTACACCTGTCTCAAAGAGATAAAAAGGATCTTTGCGCAGGAGTTAGCAGGGCTGGTTAAAAAGAATTTTAAACTATATTTGAAGGGGGAAAAGGATAAAACCAGGCTCACTAGAGATAAGCTGGGGGGGCACGCCAGTGTTTGAAGGATGGTGTGCTAGCAAGGCCCTTTGGTCTGCTCCATGATGTGCTGAGTACACTGGAGCGTATTTGAACGCACACAGCACTCTACCCATCTCAGTGGAGCTAGGGGATGGAGATCCGTGCATCAGCAAAGACAAAGTGTTGTTGAAGTGTTGTAAACCACAGAAGCACTTGAAAACAGTCACATAGGAATTAGGGCTTCTTCCCCAAAAAAGGTGGCAAGATCAACAGTCCAACTGAAGTGCATCTACACCAATGCACACTGCATGGGCAAAAAACAGGAGGAGTTGGAAGCCATTGTGCTGGAAAATGGTGATGTAGTAGCTGGAAAACTATGATGTAATTGCAACCACAGAAACATGGTGGGATGACTCATGCAACTGGAGTGCTGCAATGGATGGCTGCAAACTCTTCAGAAGGGATAGGCAAGGAGGGAGAAGTGGTCATGTAGCCCTGTATGTTAGGGAGTATTTTCACTGTCTAGAGCTTGATGATGGTGATGAAAGGGTCGAGTGTTTATGGGTGAGAGTCAGGGGAAAGGCCAACAAAGCAGATATCATGGTGGGAGTGTGTTATAGACCATGCAACCAGGGTGAAGAGGCAGATGAAATAGTCTATAAGCAGCTGGGTGAAGTCTCATGAGTGCTAGCCCTTGTTCTCATGGGGGACTTCAACTTGCCATATGTCTGCTGTAAATGCAATACAGCAGAGAGGAAACAGTCTAGGAGGTTCCTAGAGTGTGTGGAAGTAGCTAGCGAGTGAGCCAGCTAGGGAGGTCACTCCGCTGGACCTGCTGTTTGTGAACAGAGAAGGACTTGTAGGTGATGTGGTGGTTGGAGGCTGTCTTGGGCATAGCAATCATGAAATGATAGAGATTTCAATTCCAGGAGAAGTAAGGAGGGGAGTCAGCAGAACTGTGACCTTGGCCTTCAGGAGGGCAGACTTTGGCCTGTTTAGGGGCCTGGTTGACAAAGTCCCTTGGGAGACAGTCCTGAAGGGCAAAGGGGTCCAGGAAGGCTGGACATTCTTCAAGAAGGAAATCTTAAAGGTGCAGGAGCTGGTGGTCCCCATGTGCTGTAAGACGAGCTGGCATAGAAGACGACTGGCCTGGCTGAACAGAAAGCTTTATCTGGAACTCAGGAAGAAAAAAAGAGTTTATGACCTTTGGAAAAACAGGCAACTCAAGAGGACTACAAAGATTTTGTGAGACTATGCAGGGAGAAAATTAGAAGGGCCCAATGAGAACTTAATCTGGATACTGCTGTAAAAGAGGGGGTTAAAATGTTTCTGTTAAATACATTAAAACCAAAAGGAGGGCTATGGAGAATCTCCATCCTTTTTTGGCAACAGGGGGAAATGTAGTGACAAAGGATGAGGAGAAGGCTGAGGTACTTAATGCCTTCTTTACCTCAGTCTTTAATAGTAAGACCAATAGTAAGCCCCCTGAGCTGGAAGACAGGGACAGGGAACATGAAACCCCCATAATCCAAGGGGAAATGAATACTGACCTGCTACCTTGTTGACAGCCGGCTGAATATGAGCTGGCAGTTGGCCAAGAAGGCCAACAGTGTTCTGGCTTGTATCAGAAATAGTGTGGCCAGCAGGAGTAGGGAAGTGATCGTCCCCATGTACTTGGCACTGGTGAGGCCGCACCTTGAATCCTGTGTTCGGTTTTGGGCCCGTCACTAGAAGAAGGACATTGAGTTGCTGGAACGTGTCCAGAGAAGGGCAGCGAAGCTGGTGAGGGATCTGGAGCACAAGTCTTATAAGAAGCAGCTGAAGGAGCTGGGGTTGTTTAGTGTGGAGAAAAGGAGACTGGAGGGGAGACTTTTTTGCTCCCTACGACTACCTGAAAGGAGGTTGTAGAGAGGTGGGTCTTGGTCATTTCTTCCAAGTAACTAGTGGTAACATGAGAAGAAATGGCCTCAAGTTGGGCCAGAGCAGGTTTAGGCTAGATATTAGGAAAAATTTTTTCACTGACAGGGTTGTCAAGCACTGGAACAGGCTGCCCAGGGAGGTGGTTGTGTCACCATCCCTGGAGGTATATATCCCAGGGAGGTGGTGGAGTCGCCATCTCTGGAAGTGTTCAAAAAACATGTGAATGTGGTGCTTTAGGACACTTTTTAGTACACATGGTGGCACTGGATCGATGGTTGGACTTCATGATCTTGAAGGTCCTTTCCAACCTTAGTGACTCTGTGATTCTGTGATTCCGTGAAAGATGTGTAGATATAGTGCTTAGGGACATGATTTAGTGGTGGACTTGGTAGTGTTAGGTTTATGGTTGGACCCAATGATCTTAAGGGCCTTTTTCAACCTAAATGATTCTATGATTCTAATACCGTCTTCTATTTTTGCCTGCTTCTCATACTCCTCCTTAGTAATTAGCCTAAATCATTGAAGAGCTAATTTAGCTAGAACTATTCTTCCCATTCCTTGCACTGGAATACTTTGCATGTACATTCTTAAACAGTTTCTTCAAGGAGCTACAGACTTTCCTAAACCACTATTCTAGTAAACAAGTTTCCTAAGGGAATCTTAGGCATTTTTCCCTTCAGTTCAGTAAAATCTCTTTGAAATTTGTTATGCCTTTTTCTAAAGGCATTTTTTGCCCCCAATCTGTGACAACCTAATGACTTTCAGACTTCAGTAAATATATTAGAGTTGGGAGGGCATCTAAACAGAACAATACAAAGACAATAATTGTATTAAAATAGGATTTTAAATGTTATTTCCATGCAGCATGCTCCTTTTTAATAATTTGTGAGATGGTTTTTAATCTATCTGAAAAATATACATTTTAAAAAAAGCCAGGATATAAGTCAAAAAGTCATCACTAAGAACAATCAAAGTGTTTTATTCATAAAACAGCCTGTGTTTCAACTGCAGTTTCTCTAACATTATATGAAACATTATATGAAAGTCACTGTGGTTTTCCATTTTCAGAGTTTAATTGTTTAATGCATGCTAGGTAAGTTAATGTCATTATGCTTCTCTTTTAGCAATAGAATTAGAACTGTAGCACTTTCAAGATTCATTTGTCAATTTATAATCCAATTTGCATCAAGAAGATCGAGATTGTCCAGTATTTTGTGCTTCATTACTATCTTCACTTATCCCACATCTGTGAGGGAACAATACAATTAAAATTATGTAAATACAAATTATAAGGTAACTCATAAAAGCAAATCAAGTAGTGAATATTAAGTACAATATTTAAGTTAGCATCGGTTATGAAATTTTCTTCTTACAGCCAATGTATGAAGTAATTATTGAATTAATAAATTATGACTACCATTATTAAATGCTTTAGTCAAAATTGGTTAGTTTTATCTTCTTGTTTTAGAGGCTATTAAGTTATAACAGTTCTTCATAATTATTAACTCATTTTCCTTGGTATGCCTATTTTTTCAATCCCAGCTTCACTTCCCATTGATACGACATGTTAATTTTGCCTCCATATATTAAGTTATCCCTCATTTTACAAGGTTACTTACTCTATCTTCTTTACTTAATTCTCTTTAATAAATATTTTAAAATTTATTTCTATTGACATCAAAAGATTTGTACTTGTTGCATTTCTGACTAAATTTACAGCTAAGAAGATTGAGTTATTCCTGCTAAAATTACACCTTTGATCGTTCTGTTTGTCTACATGTTACATATCTGTTCCTACATGGCTTTCGTCATTGTACTAGCCAAGATAAATTATGGCATTGAATATTACAACTAGTAATTATTTTTAATAATATATGCTAATATTAAAAATGCCAGGGGATCAGCTTTCAAATAAGGTGAGAGGGTGATGAGATTGGTAAGTATTCTCTATCTAACCTATGCAGGCTCACCCCGCTCAAGGCAGGCAGTCCTTGCTCATCAAGCATGCCTTCTGTTATTCTGCTCAAATTGGGAACATTGTATTTCCCATTACAGATCAGATGAGCAATCAGGAGTAGTATGGCATTACTGAGGTTTCACAGCATGTTGTGATAGCTTCGGAGATCTCCTCCGCCCCACCTTGCCACCCCTAACAGGCTAGAATAGCATCATCGTGTGCATGGCTGAGAACAGGTCATACACAATTCAAACAGGGATGCATTATCCTCTCCGTTCAAGCATCTCGTTTCGTGGTCATTTAGTCCTGAAGATCCTTCTGCCTGGAAGCTAGTGTTGTTTCATTCACCATTTGTGTTGGAAGGTGTTCTAGCAATACCATCCCAATTTAAAAAAATGACTGCTACTTTTAACTTCATGTTGTTTCCAGTGTTTTCAGCTCAAAATTCATCATATTTGTTTCTGAATTAATTAATGAATAACCTTAGGGTAGCTATTAACTGACTTCAGATCATTTATTTCATTCTTATTGAACCTGTCCTGCATCTCTTTTAACATTTGCAGATTGTTCCTGCACAGAGTGTGGTAAATAGCTGTATCCCTTTGTAGGAGGGATTTAAATTGTGCTTAAGTGTAATGTGTGTTCTAAAAGGGTAACCTAAATTACTCTTCTTTTGTTTGTCTAGTTACACTTTGGAATTATTCTTAAACATTTTGTTTATTTTGCCACAAAACAGAACTTCAGTAAAAGCACACTTTATATGGAGGTTGAATATGAGAAAAGGATGTAAAATACTGTCTTTAAGGCAAAATTCAGAAATTGCTGATCCTCAGTGCATGACCTGGTATGTTCAGGGAGAGCAAAAACATCATTTGAGCAGAGGAAATTTAACATTAAGAAGAGGGGCAGCTGGAGGCCCTTTTTAAGATTAAATTAGAAGAGGAATAACCTTTATCCTTCTGGAAAAGAGAGAACTGAATGGTGAAATGTATTTCTTCAGAATAAGTAGGAAAATATTAGTTTTTCTCCACTGACAGATGTGGTACATGTAACCAAATGGTGTAGATGTGACTGGAAAGTTTATTGTAATGACTTATTCACATAACCTGTATTTGTGAATAGTGCTATTAATGAAAACTAGAAAACTGTTAGGAGAATTGAATCTGAAAAGGAAATGGACAGTTACATATATGAGAAATGAATGCAAAGTATCCAGTGGATATTCCCAAATCAGGTACAAAAGCAATGGCTTTGTTCCTCTCTCAAGTCTAGGACTATCTAGAACTCTATGATAACAAAGCAGAACATCCTGAAGAATATGAGAATATATTCTGCATCTCCCTTAAGTGCACCTGTGATATGACACTTCTGGAGGAAATGAACTGAGGACTGTTCATGTAACTTACCAGATTATTCCTGTGTCTTTCCAGATGTTTTCAGGAAAAGTATCAGGTCAGATTCTATGTGAAAATGTCTGTGATAGGAATTCCTAAGACTGAAGATGGCTAATGGCTTTTAAAAATCTAAAAATGCCATCAATGGATATACATTCCTGATGGTCTTCTGTCACATGGTCTCCAGTTATGTGGCTGCTCACTGCTCACCTAGTAGGTATTGCTAATACTGAAAAATCAAGAATTGCCAAACCCTAATTATGTGGAAGGTGGAAAACTTTCAGTCAGTGTTTTTTTGGGAAAAAAAAAAGGCTCAGTAAAAATGAGCATATTTCATGGCCTCTATTTTTCAGTATTCTGGTATTCTTACAGATGTTTACATTTTCAAAGTTTTAACATACTTGTCTAGAAGTAAGACATCTTAAAGGTTACACTGTGACTGAAAATTAAACTGTAATAATTTCAGCAAATGACATTTCTTCATGATTAATGATTAAGGGAATCTCTTATATCACCATTTTTCCCTCATCACTCATTCATTCCCAGGAAACTCCTTGCATCTTGAGAGCACTAATATGTTAAGCTTAAACAGGAAGTTAAACTAAATGCCTAATTCAGACTCCACGTGAGTCAGTGAGAAGGTTTCTTTGAAGGGATAACTTTAGTGGCTTTTGGATCTAGTCCCAAGTGACCAGGGACATACTCCTACATCTCTGCAAGCAGAAAGGTCATCTGCACAGTTCAGGTTATATCTGAACAGCAAACACAGATTTTTGTCATTTAATCAAAGAGAATGGTATCATTTTGTCTTGCGTAACCTGGCAGGTCAGTGAAAAACTAAGAACTTTGATCTCCCAAATCTTAGTTCTTTTACCTATACACTAGGCCTTGCTGGACTTAATGTAAATCAAGATATCATTTTTCTTTTTCAAAGAGACTATTTGTGAAGCTGAACATGCTGTATAATACAAGAAAGGAGAAATTAAAGACAAAAGCTTCAAAATAATTCGTCAGTCTGTCACCAGTGTCAGCAAAGATGCTAAAATAGGACACAGAGCATTTTAAGAAAAAGTCAGTTGAGTGTTATATTCCAGTTTGGGTTGCTACCGATCCACTGTTGATAACAGGATATAAGCATCTAATTATTTTATTTAGACTTGAGAGGTTAACAGTAGACAGAAGCACATCTGACGAAAACCAAAAGATAATATGAACTCAGAGGTGACCTGGGTGCTGTATGGGAGCTTGGATCAGCCCTGTCTGTGCTAAGGTTACACAGTAAGTATTCTTCAGATGTTAGTGAAGAAAAGACAAAGGAAAAGAAGTATGTTCAGTGCAAAAACTTTCTTTCCCAATTTCTCTATCACAAACAGCAATGTAAATTTAATTATAAGGAGGTAAGCAGAAGATTCAGAGTAGGTGTAATAGTTAACAAATAGTGGGAAAATGTAGTTCTGTAGTCTTAATAGACTAATGACAAGAAGCACTAGTGCTGTTCTGCCCTGGGGGAATGACATTTATCAAAGACTGCTGGCCTCAGCCACCTTTCCGACTCAGTGGTTGTATTCCTTCCCACAAATATGTGATTTCTAAGATTCTATCTGTGCAGATGCACAACATAACACTTGACAAATTCACTAATATTATGGGGCACTCAGGTACGTAGAAAAAAATCCAAATGAATGTCAAATACATGTTGGTCACTATGACACTAAAATCAAGTGATGCAAGTCACGTTCTAGGATCTGCTTTCAAATATCTGTATATATGTATAATATGTCATTGAAAAGGATTAAATTAGAAACTAGCCTTTGCTATATGATATGAAGAGCAGAATATGGGGAATATGTTGATACACATATATATATTTAACAAAAAATAACAGATATGAATGTTCTATCTCTGAAGATCAGAATACTGGAAGTGTGCTGAAGACGATTCTCAAGGCAGGGATGACTTCATTGTGGTGATTTGTATAGATCATAAAAAGTGATACATGGAGAAGGACAGTCTAAGTGCCAGGGAGTTTACAGTCTAGCAAGCAGTAATCTGTAGTTGCATTTGTACGCATTTTCTCACACAAACTAAGTCTGTAACTGGTAACTGTGCCAGGGTGAGTTAGCATCTGGTCTTAGATGGACCAGATGAATAGAGAGTTAGAGACAGGATTTTTAATTCCATTATGGAGATGGATGACTGTGTAATAGAAGGATTGAATGACTTGCTCAGGGATGCATAGAAATGATAAAGCCATGAATTTAATCAATCAATCCTCTTTTCCATATTCCACGATGGTGTCCGATCCAGCACATAGTATTGTCTGTGAAAAGTTACTTTTTGAGCTAAATATAAAGCATTGTGAAGTTTGTTAGATACTAGACAGCATATGCTCTGTCATATACATTGTTTCCTTTTTTTTTCCTAATTGTTGTGCAGGTTGCAAGGTAACTGGTTTTTACATTTCTAAATTACCGAAGTGATGTAGAAATATTGCAACCATCATATAAATCAATAGACTTATTCTCTCATAAAGTTTATGTAAATTGCTGTTTGAGTGAAAAATTAGTTATAAGACAGTTAAATATAGGATATAGAAACACAGAATATCCTGAGTTGTAAGCAAACCATGAGGATCATTGAGTCCTGCCTGGGCATTGAGTTGCCTGACAGGGCAAACAAAAGATAAACCATCTGCTTCTTGAACACCAACAGGCTTGGGGCCATGACCACTTAGCCGGGGAGCTTCTTCCAGTGCTTGACCACCCTGTCAGCGAAGAGCTTTTTCCTAATATCCAGTCTGACTTTCCCCTGACATTAAGACATTCTCTTGCATCCTATTACTGGACACCTGAGAAAAGAGACCAGCACCTCCCTTTCTGCTCCCTTAGTAGCTAAAAGTTACCTTTAACGTGCTTAGAAATTTCCTGGACCTCCTTGTGTCTGCTGTGTGACAGTCCCAGTTAACATCTAGGAAGCTGAAGTCATCCATGAGGACAAGGGCAACTGATCCGGAGATTTTCCTTAATTCTTTCTAGAATAATACATCGCTGCCATCATCCTGGATGGGTGATCTATAGTATAGATCTATACTCCCACAACAACATCTGCTTCAGTAGCTTTTCCCCTAATACTTACCATGTCACTCCAGCTGCAAGCACTGTACAGCCCAACCGCTCCTTTACACACAGCACTACCCCTCCGCCTCACCTGCCCTGCCTGTCTCTCCTGAACAGCCTCTGACCACCCACCATGGCGCTCTTCCCACCAAGTTTCACTTAGGCCAACGTTGTCGTAGCCCTGGGACTAAGCCAAAGCTTCCAGTTCCTCTTGATTATTCCTCATGCTGCAGGCAGTAGTGTACAAACTTTTGAAATGCACACTGTCACTCAAACCTCATCACGCTGTCCCAGAGCTTATCACTAGCAACCTTCTCCAGCCTTGCACCTCTGCAGGGTCAGCTTCCCGAGCCATGGCCACAGCCTGGGCTTCTGCAGGAGAGGGCAGCCAGCGCCTCTGGCACGTGGAGGGCTGCTACACTTCAGTGCGACGCTTCAAGCAACAGACCACAGCACGTGCCATTGCCCTGAAGCTTCACGTCGTGGACCCAGCTGAGACCTGGGCCCCTGGAAAGAAAAGCTGGTCCTAGCAGGCAGGCCAGTCCCTCTGCTGACTTGGGCAACCAGCCAACCCTCCCGGCTCTGCTGGGGCACCGTCAGGCCCGTGGGCATGAGCGTACACGCCGTTCCCTGCAGCACAGCTGCAGCACAAGGTGCCCGGCCGAGACCAGCTCACACAGGACACAAATGCAGACCCAGGAGAAAACCGCTCTTTTATTGCATTAAGGGACAGCTGCAAAGTGGCAGCTCCTCAGAGACCCAGGGCACCCACAGGGTCTTCGTGCTGCAGGAGCAGCAGGCAGGCACTTTGCCAAACCGGCCCAGGGGAGCCCTGGCAAGGGGCCATGCTCAGTGCAGCCAAGTAAGGCAAAATCCTCCCAGGGACCAGCACCAGACTCCCTGGGGTGAAAATTCCTTCCTGACCCCAGAACCAGGGCACCAGTGGCGTCTTCATGCTGCAAGAGCAGCAGGCAGGCACTTTGCCAAAACTGGCAAGGGGCCGTGCTCAGTGCTGCAGAGAAGGACGAAAACCCCCGGGGACCAGCGCCAATCTGCCCCGGGGGGAAAATTCCTTCCTGAGCCCAGAGCTGGCGATCGGCTGTTCCCTGAGCCTGTGAGCAAGACCTGCCTGCCGGCCCCACGGGGTGCTCACACCTCACAGGGCCGCCGCCACTGCCCGGCCCCTTCCCTCCCACAGCCCGGATCCACTCAGGGGCTTCCCAGAGCAGCAAAAAGCCCCCAGTCGGATCCATCTTGGGAGGCGAGAGTCCCTCCCGTGCCTGGCAGGACACCAGTGGGTGCTCCAAAGCACTGGGGAAGGAGCAGGCTCCGACACCCCTTGCAACACCTCCGCAGCCTATTCCCTAGTGCCGCCGCCACTGGCTCCGCGGGGGATGAGGACGGCGAGCTCTGCTGTGCTCCTCAAGCGCCGAGAACACATTCCCGTGGTCCCGGTGGCCACCAAGTCAACCTTTGCCTCTGCCATCCCGCTGGAAAGGCCCGACAGCCTTGGGCACCTTCAGGCGTTCGTGGCGCTTCTGGTCTCCCCAGGAGCTCATCTCCGCTCCCCGCAGGAAGGACGGAGCAGGATTTCCATCCACCGGGCGCAACTTTGAAGGTGGCCCTGCCAGGAGCTGGGGTTGCGGCAGAGAACCTCCAGCAGCCTCGTCCAGCCTCCAGTCTTCCCCCGCAGCCCCTGCGGGGGATGCCACGGGACCTCCGAAGACGTCCTGTCCCGTGCCGTGGGGTGGCCCCCGGCCAGCTCTGTCCCGACGGCGCAGCCAGGCGGGCTGGCGGTGGGGCACAGGAGGATGCCCCTTCTGCCCTGCCCGGGCACGGCGACGCTGCGCTGCCGGGTGGTGGCACTGGGACCTGGGGGTGGCAGCCACCCCTGTCACGGTGCAGGCCCGCACAGCAGGGAGGCCTTCGGGGTGCTGGCCCCAAGGCGTCCCTGTGCCCAAGGCCAGGGGCTGTCCCTGCCCGGGGTAGCCCTGCACCAGGCACAGCCGGGACAGCCTGCTGGGCTCCCTCCCCGTGACCCTGTGCGGCAGGCTCCTGGCGTCACTGCCGCAGAGCCCAGGCTCAGCTCACAGCCCGGCCTCGGCCGGAGGCTTCTCCGGCTGCGCCACAAGCAGCCAGGCAGCGCGTTAGCCGCAGGCAGCGTTGCCTGTGCCCTCAGCCTGGCGGAGCCCCGAGGAGCCCTTCCCCGCCAGGACCGAGGGAGACCCCCTGCCGCACAGGGCTCGGGCACTCCTTCTGCCAGCCACGCGCCCTCCCCAGGGCTCCTGTGAGCAGAGGACATCACCCGAAGTCTTGCTGTGACGTGAAGTCCCTGCAGTCATCTCCTGCTCTGCTCGTCCTGTTCAACAGGCGCAGTGGCTGCACCAGGGAACGTGGGAAACACCCCGTCCAGCCTTGCCAGTGCCTGTCTGCCCTGGGGGATAAAATTCCTCCATTATCCCAGACCCAGGGCACCCATGGGGTCTTACCATTATGGACAGACTCAACTTGGGGAAAATTAATTTAACTTATTACTAATCTAATCAGAGTAGGATAATGAGAAATAAAAACTAAATCTTAAACACCTTCCCCCCACCCCTTCCTTTTTCCCAGGCTCAACTTCATTGCTCTCCGTCCTCCTCCCTAAGCGGCAAAGGGGGACAGGGAATGGGGGTAGTGGTCAGTTCATCACACATTGTCTCTGCTGCTCCTTCCTCCTCAGGGGAGGACTCCTCACACTCTGCCCTGCTCCAGCGTGGGATCCCTCCCATAGGAGACAGTCCTCCACCAACTTCTCCAACGTGAGTCCTTCCCACAGGCTGCAGTTCTTCACCAGCTGCTCCAGCCTGGGTCCCCCACGGGTGCCGTCCTTCAGGAACAGGCTGCTCCAGCCTGGGTCCCCCACAGGTGCCGTCCTTCAGGAACGGGCTGCCCCAGCCTGGCCCCCGTGGGGTCCCAGGTCCTGCCAGCAAACCCGCTCCAGCCGGGGCTCCTCTCTTTCCCCACGGGGCCACAGGCCCTGCCAGGAGCCGGCCCCAGCGCGGGCTGCCCACGGGGTCACGGCCTCCTTCGGGCACCCCCCTGCTCCGGCGTGGGGCTTTCCCCGGGTGCGGGTGCAGATCTGCTCCCCCGGGGAGCTCCATGGCCGCAGGGGCACAGCCGGCCTCCCCGTGGGCTTCCCCAGGGGCTGCCGGGGACCCTCTGCTCTGGCGCCTGGAGCCCCTCCTGCCCCTCCTGCTGCTCTGAGCTGGGGGCTGCAGGGCTCTTCCTCTCACTTATTCTCACTCTTCTCTTCCGGCTGCTGCTGTGCAGCAACTTTTTTCCTTCTTAACTCTGCTCCCCCAGAGGCGCTGCCACCGTCACTGACGGGCTCGGCCTTGGCCAGCGGAGGGTCCATCTCAGAGCCGGCTGGTGTTGGCTCTGTCAGACACAGGGGAACCTTCCAGCAGCTTTTCACAAAGGCCACCCCTGCAGCCCCCCTGCTACCAAAACCTTGCCATGCAAACCCAATACAAAAGGAAATGAAACTGGGTAATTATCCACATTGTACAGGCTATTGTGCATAAATTGACTAGAAGGTATTATGAACACTTTTCGCTGGTTGGTATTGCAGTTTTTCCTAATGTCATCTTTGATTTCTCATTTTCATACTTTGTATCAAACTGTCTTATACTATATCTGTGATAATGCTGGAAGGATCTCTTCTGAGCAATCTTAAAAGAAGGTTTCTAGAATTCTGGTCCAACATTAGTTAAATTTGTAGGAATTGTTCCAGGCCAACTGTATTCTACTGGGAATGAGACTGTCCCGTAATTATTTTACACATATTTAAAAGCCATTCTGCAATTTAAAAACATTCATGAAGTAGAATGTGTTACATTTTTTTAATAGGTGTTACTAACTTTTCCTGGATGTTTAATGATAAAACCAAACAGTTGAGGTATAATCAAATTAATAATTTTGGAAAAACAACTATGATTTCAATGGAAAACTTACAACATTGTCAATAAGTTCTCAAAAAATAAATTTTCTAACGCAGTGGAACCATGACTTCTGCTCTTGTTCTTTTATTTGTCGCAGATGCCATAAAGCAAGAAAGCACAGGCTGTCTTCAGTTCTGTTTAAGAGTAGAAATATACACAGACACATGCTTAAAATTACATTATATGGCTTGTGTGTATATAGTCTTTTTCAACAGGCCTTACATAAAGTATTGCCTCTGGAAGTAAATTACAATGTAACACACAATTTGCATTCAGGAACCTTCACCAAGTGCTGTCATACTACTAGATGCATTGTGAAAATGAGAAGCAATTCAACAATATGCATGAACATTAGAAAACAATTTGGAATGTGAAATGAATACCTTCCTGAGTAGCACTGCAGAGAGAATTTTAGTTAGCGATAAAGTTTGCAATGCAAATGACATAATAAACCATGCAAATGACATAATAAGTAGTATATTATAACTATATATTTTATATTTATTTAAGCAAAAAAGAATTTTTTTCATATGTGTTTGGAAAATAATTTTTGATTTTCAGCAAAGTAGCAGGTGGCTAGAAATTCCCTATTAGCTCTACAGATTTCATTAAAGGTTTCCGAATAATATTAGTGACTACTAATGGGCTTCATTTGATTGTATATCTTATTCTAAGAACATAACACAACATAATATAAAAAAAAAATTATACTGTCACCCACGTTATGTGTTGCATTATAGCACTAGTTATAACTGATTCAGAGGGGAGAGACTACCATATAATGAATAACCATTAATATATCAACTTGTATTTGCATTTTTCTGACATGTTTAGAAAAATCTGGCACCATGATCCTGCCTGAGGCTGAAAACAGTTCTATGTGGGCCACTGGAGGCTGTGTGCTACATGGGTTTTCAGCATTACAATTTGAACTTGGAGAGAAAAAAATATTTTATCTGGCTTGCCTCATCCATTGAGCTTTTTTAGATTTCTATCTGGAGTGCTCCGAAGATATAAATCCCTTATGTGCATATTAATTTCACCACCATCCCCAGAAGTTTTGCACAACCTCCCTCATCAGTAAGGCTGAATCAAAGGCTTTCACTCTATTGCGGGACATGAAGGGAAATCCCCCGTGAGATACCCAAGGAGGAAAATTGATTTTGTTCCTGACTTTGCCTTTGGAGCTTGACACATCTGTGTTCAATAAAGCCAGTCTATAAGGACACAGAAGCCAGCAGCTTGACTCAGCTGCCCACTTTGATAACTCTCAAAGACTCCTTACTATATGGGTGCAGATTAGAAGAAGAGTGGAAGTGCAGCAGAACATACAGCAAGGAAACAACCATCTTTTTTTTAACAAGCTAAATCACTTCTGAAATTTTGTGCAATGTGTAAAAATTAAATGCAGACAAGGCCAAATTATTTGCTGTATTGCATGATCAGCTTTTTATCAAGTATCAGTACAGTGGACCAGAGCTGGCTGCATTTCAGCTTGTACACTGGATGCAAGCGTATGGTCATTTTATGCAAGTGGGAAGTTCACCAGCCTGACAGTGCCAGAGGTGTTATCCATATTTAAAGTGGTTATCAAAAAGAACTGCAGACAAGACACAATGTGGACACATTTTTTTTTCTCCCTAGTCTTGTTAAAAGAAGATCCCCTTTGATTTTGCATGAGGCTGGAGTATTTTGGAAAAAATCATAGCTGTTGCTCATGAGCTAGCAGATATAAATTCTGCTTAGGTACATGTGCCATGTATAGCCTTCTTCCTGATGTTATGCGCAGTAGTGTTATCTGTGAAAACCTTTTCAGCAGTCCTTAGGATTTCTGACAATGGATTACAACAGTTCTGAGAGGGAAACAAAGGAGTCTGTCTGTAGTTTTTTACATTGTTTTTAATACTATTTCTGGTATTAGTTATTAGAATTTCATCATCCACTCAGTCTTCAAGAAATCTTACAGGAAACTGAAACAAAAGATTATACACATACAGCTTTTTATTTTCAGTGATGTTCCTGCAATTTTAAAATCTACATCTACAGTATCTTGTCTCTTAATATCTGTTGGATATGTTATTTCCAATATAATTAATACAAAACTGAAACAGATTTTTAGTGAAAGATTAATTTTTTACAAACAAAATATTACCAAGTCCTGGACTTGCCAACTACATCTGTAGTGTGCACACCCAAGAGATGGTTAGTTAGAATCATAGAGTCATTAAGGTTGGAACAGACCTTTAAGATCAAGTCCAACCATCAACCCAACACCCCCATGCCCACTAAACCATGTCCCCAAGTGCCATGTCCACACATTTTTTGAACACTTCCAGTGATGGTGACTCAACCACTTCCCTGGGCAGCCTGTTCCAATGCTTGACCACTCTCTCAGGAAAGAAGTTTTTCCTAATATCTAGTCTAAACTTCCCTTCGTGCAACTTGAGGCCATTTCCTCTTGTCCTCTCACTAGTTACTTGGGAGAAGAGACCAACACCCACCTCACCACAACCCCCTTTCAGGCAGTTGTAGAGAGCGATAAGGTCTTCCCTCAGCCTCCACTTCTCCAGGCTGAACAATCCCTGTTCCCTCAGCCGCTCCTCATAAGACTTGTGCTCCAGACCCCTCACCAGCTTTGTTGCTCTTCTCTGGACATGTTCCAGCACCTCAACATCCTTCTTGTAGTGAGGGGCCCAAAACTGAACACAGTATTCGAGGTGCTGCCTCACTAATACCAAGTACAGAGGTACAATCACTTCCCTACTCCTGCTGGCCAAGCTATTTCTGATACAGGCCAGGATGGTGTTGGCCTTCTTGGCCACCTAGGCACATGTTGGTGCTGTCTGTCAACCAGCACCCCCAGGTCCCTTTCCGCCGGGCAGCTCTCCAGCCACTCCTCCCCAAGCCTGTAGCGTTGCATGGGGTTGTTGTGGCCGAAGTGCAGGACCTGGCACTTGGCCTTATTGAACCTCATCCAGTTGACCTCAGCCCATCGATCCAGCCTGTCCAGGTCCCTCTGCAGAGCCCTCCTACCCTCCAGCAGATCAACACTCCCACCCAACTTGGTGTTGTCTGCAAACTTAGTGAGGGACCACTCGATCCCCTCATCCAGATCATCGATAAAGATATTGAACAAGACCGGCCCCAGAACCGAGCCCTGGGGAACACCACTTGTGACCGGCTGCCAGCCGGATTTAACGCCGTTCACCACAACTCTCTGGGCTTGGCCATCCAGCCAGTTCTTTACCCAGCGAAGAGTAAACCTGTCTAAGCCACGAGCCACCAGTTTCTCCAGGAGAATGCTGTGGGAGACACTGTCAAAGGCTTCACTGATGTCCAGGTAGACAATATCCACAGCTTTTCCCTCCTCCACTAGGTGGGTCACCTGGTCATTAAAGGAGATCAGGTTCGTCAAGGAGAACCTGCCTTTGATCAACCTGTGCTGGCTGGGCCTGATGCCTTGGTTGTCCTGCACATGCCTTGTGAGTGCCCTTCAGGATGAACCTCTCCATAATCTGCCCCGGTACAGAGGTCAGGCTGACAGGCCTGTAGTTCCCGGGATCCTCCTTCTGGCCCTTCTTGTAGATGGGCATCACATTGACAAGCCTCCAGTTGTCCAGGACCTCCCCTGTAAACCAGGACTGCTGATAAATGATGGAGAGTAGCTTGGCAAGCTCCTCCGCCAGTGCCCTCAGTACTCTAAGTGTATAACTTAACGGTGTAATGTAACTTATAACTGGAATAGAACTGCAGGTGTACGTGGATGTTCAGTTAGTTTAATCCTATTGATATCTTAGGACGTCATAGGGGGTCTGGATGCATCTGTTTTTACATTTGGGCTGGAAGGTGAGAGAGGGAATGTAAACAAATATTTCAGCATAGTTTTAAAATGGGAATAGTAAGAGTTGTACTTCCTAAGTAGCACAAAAAACCTCAATCAACTTTCATAACATATGTTATGGCCTGCACTTAGTTTGAACAATATTCTTAAAATTGTCATGGGGGTGAGGGCTTTCCTCCGCTCATTATAATACTGACTTTCTTTTCTCAATACATTTTTATAGGAATTGCAATACCATCAACAGTTGCTGAATCCAGTGGCAAATCTTCACCCAATCTTTCATTTCAGTAAACTAGAATTATTGTTCTCTACACTACTAGTAGCACTCAGTGGGGTGAAAAAAGGACCTATTTTAGGGATAATTAGGTTTAAATTAACTAATTCAATCTTACTTCATTATACTGTGCCCATTTAAGGCAATATTATTAATTTAAAAAACCCTAATAAATAAATTCACACTATATGTGAGCCATTCTGAGATATTTTTGGAACATACTCTCTAATGCATGAAGTGACGCTGAACCATCCTGCAAATGGCTTCTGCTAAATAGATTAATGAGAAAAATAAAATCTAGGTAAACTGCTTAGATGAAATGCCTAGTCCCAAAACATGGAATGTTTCTGTAGGTATAATACAAGTTATCCAAAGTTTGGATTCTCTGTCTATGTACTTCTACAAAGTACAAAGATGTTGGTTCAATTACTTTTTTGTCTGAGGCCTCCTTCTTTCACCATTGTTAGAAAGCATGTATCTTTATTACTGGAACTACATGAGATGGAAGTGTAAAATGTGACCATTGTAACTGTTAGTCAGATCAAATGTCCATGAATATTAACTATATAAATATTTACAGTGTTGAAGATCATCTAATAGAGCATAAGAATGCACAGACTCAGAGCTACTATAGAACTATTGTAAATAAAACATAGTTTTTTTTTTTACTGGTACTAATCCCTGGATGCTCCAAAGAAGGATCAAGGTTCCGTTGTACAAAATGTTGACATATATTAAAGGAAAAAAAAGTCTCCTCCTCTCTTCTTCACTACCAAGGTAAATCAACTATCAACTGCCTGTCAGGCATAGCACTCCTCTGACAGAATCCTCACTTAACTGTAAGCATAGGATAAGTGTTGGAGACTACTTAATGCAAATGGTGGTGTTTAATTTTATGTTATTATAGAATATTGTATTACTGAATAGGCTGCATGTTGCATATTTTTCCCAATCCAAAGAGTTTACACTTGAAAACGTAAGAACTTTTTCTCTAGTGCACTGTAATGCTTTTAAAGAGATCTAGCCTGGATTCTTCCCTTCTACTCTTGCTTTCATAGCAGTATCAGAGAAACATTCAAAAGTCTTAAATCCTTTGCTTAAATTGGGCAGTGTCCAAAGACTAAAGAAGGTATAATTTATTTTGGAATATTTTACTTTTCTTCCTACCTCGTTAGTGTGCTACTGACATAAGGGATTTTAGTTTTGCCACTGCCTTCATTCTAAATGCTATTAGGTTTTAAAAGTGATGTGTAAAAATCAATAATAATTCACTTACAGTTCCAGATAAGCAAAATTTAGCAGTGCCTGTATTTATTTCTTTTGCATTCTCTAAACAACCTTGAAAAAATTAGAATTAATCAATTGGGATTATACTGGAATGCAACCAGAATAACTAGATTGCAAAGGACACTGCTCCCAAGACATAAATTTTTAGTAATATACAAAGTTGTAAGAAGATGACTTCCATATCATTCCACCACTGGGATGAATAAATATACTGTATGAATTTGCAAGTTAATACCTTCTGCTCTATGTTAATATTTCCAAGCCCCAAAAATCTCTCTGCAGAAAATCAATAAGGCCTCAGTGTCTGAAAAAAAGTGTTTATCTAAGAATTTAATATATTTATTTTGAATTCTAGAAGCTTCCATTAGTTGCTAGTTCAGAAAGTATTTCTAGGATGTTCTCGTGCTTGTCCGTTTCTGGGACAAGATTTTAATGGTAAAATGTTAAAAACCTGGTGTAAATTAAAAGAACATGTTTTAAAGTGTTTGAAACTTCACTTGTATTGCTGAACTCAGAGAGTGTTAAATCATTGTAACAGATCTCTTTCCAGGAGCTGGTTTTGGGTTTTTTTTTAAATCTCTGGTTTTAGATTTATAACAATCCACTGAAAATACTGAAATGGTACTAGAACTATTTTTTTAAGAAGCAGGGATTGTGCAGATTGATTTGTTTTTTCCCTCGTTTATTCATCCAAAGAATGTAATGAAAACTGTCTTAACTGGTTCTGTGTATTATCAAGAAAAGCATGCAGCATTACAGAGTACCAGCACCATGTATTTTTGCTTTATCTGTGTTAAAACATGAATCACTCTCACATTAAGGATGGATCTCTTGAATAGAATAATTTGCCTTTTACTTGCATGTAATAAGGACTCCAAATAGGAATTTCTGGGACTAAAGTCAAGGGCACAATTCCCATTGGCATTGATGGGTGGTGGATTCCACCTGAGGCATTACACAAGGTCACATGAATACCTCAGGATCAAAGGCTGAAACATATGCTAGTGAGAAGCATGCTTTGACAACAAAAGATAGGCTCGAGAATGTTGACTTTTGAGATCGTACTAAAACTGAAAATGCAGTAATTTAAAAATGTTTCATTTTACTGGATACCTGCATATTTAAATCTGGTTTATTTGCAGTGGGTTTTCACTCTATTTTATTCTGGAGATAATTTAACAAGTTTTAGTGATTTCTTAACACTAATAAATTTCTCCCTTCATTTTATCTTAAGTGATTTTTTAACATGATAAAAATAATAATCCTCATCCTGCCAAGCCTGAAAAATGTAATCAGTCCTACTGAAGTCAACAGGATAATTCATGTGGAAGAAAAGCTATTCATATGCTTGAGAGTGTTCAGATCTTAAATTTTTTTGCATGACTTCTTCTCAATAGTGAGAATGCATGTAACTTTACAATTGGCTCACAGTCATTCTACGTGGTAGAGAAATGTGTGTCCTCCAGATCTCAAAAAATGATACACCGAGAGAGGAAATTATACCTGATGACTGTTTCACATTTTCATTCCATGACAAAACAAAATAATCACATATATTCCTGGAGAAAAATAATTTTACATGAATAAAAATAATTAATTTTCAAGTGAAAGATGGATTAAATAATTAGAGAAGTGAGTGAACAGAATTTCTTCATAATTTCCCTTGAGGTTAACGCTACACACACCATTCATTTTTTTAATGTAATACTGCACAGAGGTAAAAAGAAGTTGATTGGTAGCACTTTGTCTTGTCTTTTCCTTTTGTTCCTGGATTGCTGAATTTACACTTACCTGTGTGCTACTACTGACTGTTTTGGAACATTTTTTATTGTATGGGTATTTGTAATTAGGCCTTTACAACAATATCTTTTGGGTGCTTATATCTAAATATAAAATTACTCTAATTAATTAATTAAATTTCCATACACTCCAATGCTTGATAGTGTTTGAACTTTCAACAGTTTCTCCCTTGAGTTTAAAAGGGTTTTAGGTTAGGACATTAATTAATTTCTTTCAGATCAAGCTGCTTCAGTATCAGCTTACTCAGTTCCATCTTCCTGTTCCTGAACTATACAAGTTCAGCTGCAACTATTGATTATACGCTTTTTCTAAACTTAACTTACAGGTCTGTCCTTTTTTGATAGAGCTGGGAAGCAATGTAATAATATAAATATCATCCCCACAAAAAAAATTAAGCTTTTTCTTGATGGTCCCTAATTTTTCAATAGTACAGAAATTATAGATTGACATCGTACTAAAGGCAAGAGTGACTTTTGGCCTATATTCCCAATTGCATGGCCATTGGAAATATTTTAGGAAAAGATTAGACAAGCCTCTGCTTGAATTAATGTAGGTATAGTTTTGAAACAGGGAGTTGAAAATTTTGATGTCTAAGGGCCTCTTAGAGTATTATCCTTTTAATTTATGTATTATTATATTTATATATAAATTTATATATTAATTAATGTATCTAATTGTCAGATGTCTACAATACATGTATTGATAATTTAAAATTTATGATTTCAAGATTTAATTAGTCTATGATTTCAAGAAATTACATGAGTAGAGGTCACAAAAATAAGGGACAAATTTATCAGAAGTGAAGAAGCAGTGTTAGACAAAGTTGGATAAAATGCTGGTATATTTTTCTAAAAAGGCTACAAAGCTGAGGGAGGGGAAATGATTCCTTTGAATAGTAGTACTGTTCTGATGGAGAATAAAAGAATGTTCAGTTCTTTTATCCTTTGGCTGAATGTTAAAAATACACTGGGTAAGCAACACTGTTTAATTTTGGCAATATTGTGTGTGGACACAAAAAATATTTCCCCTTGCTATAATTGCTTAGCTGTTTTTTGTTTTGTTTTGTTTTGTTTTTTGTCACAATGATCTAAATGACTGAGAAAGTAGTTACTAAAAATTGCTATAAAATTATGTACAGTAGGCTGTCTGAGAATGGGTAGCATATTAACTGAATACCAGGACTAAGAAAAGCTTTCATAATATCTACAAATTCTTATGGTTCCACTTAACTTAGCTTTGCCAGAGAGAAAATAAGAGGCACATAACTAGTGAAATAATTCAGAATTTACTCTATGGGAATAGAATTTCTGTAGAGTATATGGATGTTTATATAACTTTAATAATAATAGCAGAAATAAAGCTATCAGGATAAATGTAGAAAATACATTTATCAATATACAATGTAGCATATATCACATGCAGTGGTGCAGTCTATGACTTGATAGGAAAGTGTCATAAATTTTATATAGATTCCAAATTATATCTCTACAAGGCTCTAGTCCATGAAATTACTGTAACCGAAATAGCACTAGAGAAATTACAGTAGAAAGATAACTGAGCACATTTAAATTGATATTGCTGAAAAATACAGCATTATTGACAGATAATTATAAAAGTTACTAAAACTACAGCTGGAAGGAAAATTGTGAAATTATTTCTGCAGGATTTATGTTAGGAATAAACAGCCATAAAGTGGATCACATCATAAACTTGGAGGATGTCACATCCCAGGAGAGAACCACAAAAATGCATACTGGAAATATTAGAAAATATTAAAATAGAAAGGTGTTACCTCTGACTCCTTGTCAAGGCTCAGGGTGGTCCCTTAAAGTCATTCTACTCTTTTCACTTTGACCTCTGTTTTCAGCTACAGATATATCCTGATATAATCCATCATTATTTTTCTTCATTACCTTTCTTCTGGAGTCTGGAGGGTTTGTACAGACATAAGGATAGTTCACTCTGTTTCATTCAGGATTGAACAGTATTCATCTAGCTTGTGTGGTTATTCATATAGTTTCATGTTTAGATTTTGTGAACTTCAGCGATGCCTTGGTAACTCAGATCCTCAGGTTCCCCACAACTTTCTTCCTAAATTGGAGAGATGTGGCTTTGATGGGTGGGCTCTTTGGTGGATAAGGAATTGGTTGGATGGTCACATCCAGAGGGTAGTGGTCAACGGCTCAATGTCCAGGTGGAGATCAGTGACGAGTGGTGTCCCTCGGGGGTCCATATTGAGACCAGTACTCTTTAATATCGTCATCAATGACATAGACAGTGGCACCAAGTGCACCCTCAGCAAGTTTGCAAATGACACCAAGCTGAGTGCTACAGCTGACATGCCTGAGGGACGGGATGCCATCCAGATGGACCTGGACAAGCTCAAAGAATGGGCCTGTGTGAAACTCATGAGGTTCAACACAACCAAGTGCAGGGTCCTGCACCTGGGCTAGGGAAACTCCCGCTATCAAAACAGGCTGGGGGCTGAAGGGAACAAGAGCAGCCCTGCTGAGAAGGACTTGGGGGTACTGGTGGATGAAAAGCTGGACATGAGTCGGCAATGTGCGCTTGCAGCACAGGCGGCCAACCATATTCTGGGCTGCATCCAAAGTAGTGTGGCCAGCAGGCCAAGGAAGGTGGAGTAGAGCCCCTCTATTCCACTCTGGTGAGATCCCATCT
This sequence comes from Phaethon aethereus, assembly GCF_964289735.1. NCBI lineage: Eukaryota > Metazoa > Chordata > Aves > Phaethontiformes > Phaethontidae > Phaethon > Phaethon aethereus. Next base: position 68,959,567 of record NC_138577.1, on the reverse strand, counting down.
GGAGTACTGTGTCTAGCTCTGGAGTCCTCAGCACAGGAAAGACATGGACCTATTGGAGAGGGTCCAGGGGAGGGCCACAAAAATCATCTGAGGGATGGAGCATCCATCCTATGAGGACAGGCTGAGAGAGTTGGGGTTGTTCAGCCTGGAGAAGAGAAGGCTCTGGGGAGACCTTATTGCAGCCTTCCAGTACTTTAAGGGGTCTTATAAGAAAGATGGGGACAGACTTTTTAGCAGGGCCTATTGCAATAGGACAAGGGGTAATGGTTTTAAACTAAAAGAGGTTAGATTTAGATTAGATCTAAAGAAGAAATTCTTCCCAGTGAGGGTGGTGAAACACTGGCACAGGTTGCCCAGAGAGGTGGTAGATGCCCCATCCCTGGGGAAACATCAAGGTCAGGTTGTACTGGACTCTGAGCAACCTGCTCTAGTTGAAGACGTCCCTGCTTATTGCAGAGGGATTGGACCAGATGACCTTTAAAGGTCACTTCCAACCTAAACTATTCTATGATTCTATGACTCTACGATCCTTACACTTTTTTTTTTTCCTTCTGGCATTTCTGATTCTGGGGGAAAGAAGTAGAATGCATATATTTCATACTGCTGGAGCTTTTATTAACTACACTAAGAACAGATGAGCCATGCTTTTCTCACAACAAAAGCATGTTGGTCCAGACTCCTTAAAGCATTCCCTTTCTCCCCTCTCTCTCTCTTCTCAGCAGAAAATATTTCCGATATTTTCTTTGCCCTAACACTTATTTTCATTATTCCTCAAGATCAACAACTTCAAAAAGTAACTTAGAGAGCCACATCCTGCAAGGTAGCTTCTATGTTCTGCTGTCCATGAAGTGGACATTCATATTCTTGTTTGCAGCTTAAGGTATGTAATGGAACTGGGATTACATGCCTTTATGCAGTGTGAATTCTACCTAAAACTAGACTCCAGGACATTCTTTTGCCACATAGAAAAACAAAGATATGGACTAATGGCCAATTTGAATGGAAAAAAATTAATCCTCAATGCAGTGTTCTGAAAAAAGTAAATTGCTTACCCTTTGAAAAGAGTAAATATTTTTGAGTCAGATGCACAGAGATAAATTTTTAGTTGGCTTCCTGTACCAAACTTAATAGTAAGGAATTTCCAGTTTTCTCAAGATAAATGTCTTGCCATTCACTTTTTCATCTTATAATGCCACTTCACTTTTTAAAAGCAAAAGATAACTACAAACCCAGGCTTGATCTATGTTTTAAATGTATCTTAGAAATGTGTACCAATTAGATTTTTCAGATGCACTAATGATCAAACTTCCTGGACAACATCTGCATCTTATAAGACCAAATCACATAGCAGTTGAAATGTCAGATGAACTTCAAGACAGACAAATGTAAAGTGATGGACATGAGGAAAAACAACCCTAACTTCACATATAAAATGATGGGCTGATCATAACTATGCAGGAGCTGGAGCTTAATTTATGAAAATCTGTGCAAAACTTCAGCTTAATGCTCTATAGAGGCTAAAAAAGAAAACTGGATGTTAGTAATTATTTGAAAAGCAATATGAAATGAAACAGGGGGGTTGTTCTGATCCCTTTATCTCAGAAAATATGTGTTGGAACTAGAAATGTTTCAGAGAAGGGTAACAAGGGTGACCAAAGCATGGAAGAGCTTCTTTACAAGGTACAACTGAATAACATAGGAATTTTCAGTATGAAAAAACCCAGCAGTTTAATAAGGGTAGAGGCTGCAAAATCACCGGCAGCATAAATTCAGCAGGACTTCTAACGAAGGAGACAAGGCCAGAAGGAGCCGTGTTCAAAACGAGCAAAATTCTTCAGACAGCAGACAAGATTTCTATGAATCTCCTCATTATAGGGTGTCGTCAATGCATAAACTTGACATCTGTTCAAGTGGAGCCTGGACTAGAGCCTGGACTAGAATTGTAAAGGAAATCCGATGAGGGTTACTAAACAGAAAAAACAAAGGAATTCCCTGACCTGAATGTAATCAGCGACTAGAATCACAGAATCACTAAGGTTGGAAAGAACCTTTGAGATCATCAAGTCCAACTGTTAACCTAATACCACCAAGCCCCCTAAACCATGTCCCAAAGCGCCACATCTACACATTTTTTGAATACTTCCAGAGATGGTGACTCCACTACCTCCCTGGGCAGCCTGTTCCAATGCTTGACCACTCTCTCAGGAAAGAAATTTTTCCCAATATCCGATCTAAACCACCCCTGGCGCAACTTGAGACCATTTCCTCTCGTCCTCTCACTAGTTACTTGGGAGAAGACACCAACACCCACCTCACCACAACCCCCTTTCAGGCAGTTGTAGAGAGCGATAAGGTCTCCCCTCAGCCTCCGCTTCTCCAGACTAAACAACCCCAATTCCCTCAGCTGCTCCTCATAAGACTTGTGCTCCAGACCCCTCACCAGCTTCGTTGCCCTTCTCTGGACATGCTCCAGCACCTCGACATCCTTCTTGTAGTGAGGGGCCCAAAACTGAACACAGCATTCATGGTGCGGCCTCACCAGTGCTGAGTACAGGGGCACAATCACTTCCCTACTCCTGCTGGCCACAGTATTTCTGATACAGGCCAGGACGCTGTTGGCTTTCTTGGCCACCTGGGCACACTGCCGGCTCATATTCAGCTGGCTGTCAACCAGCACCCCCAGGTCCTTTTCCGTCAGACAGCTCTCCAGCCACTCCTCCCCAAGCCTGTAGCGTTGCATGGGGTTGTTGTGGCCGAAGTGCAGGACCCGGCACTTGGCCTTATTAAACCTCATCCAGTTGACCTCAGCCCATCGATCCAGCCTGTCCAGGTCCCTCTGCAGAGCCCTCCTACCCTCCAGCAGATCAACACTCCCACCCAACTTGGTGTCGTCCGCAAACTTACTGAGGGAGCACTCGATTCCCTCATCCAGGTCATCCATGAAGATATTGAACAAGATCGGCCCCAGAACTGAGCCCTGGGGAACACCGCTTGTGACCGGCTGCCAGCCGGATTTAACGCCATTCACCACAACTCTCTGGGCTCGGCCATCCACCCAGCTCTTTACCCAGTGAAGAGTAAACCTGTCTAAGCCACAAGCTGCCAGTTTCTCCAGGAGAATGCTGTGGGAGACACTGTCAAAGGCTTTACTGAAGTCCAGGTAGACAACATCCACAGCCTTTCCCTCATCCACTAGGCGGGTCACCTGGTCATAGAAGGAGATCAGTTTGGTCAAGCAGGATCTGCCTTTCATGAACCCATGCTGGCTGGGCCTGAGCCCTTGGTTGTCCTTCAACATGCCCCGTGAACACTCTCAAGGTGAACTGCTCCATGATCTTCCCTGGTACAGAGGTCAGGCTGACAGGCCTGTAGTTCCCGAGATCCTCCTTCCGGCCCTTCTTGTAGATGGGCGTCACACTGGCAAGCCTCCAAGTCATCTGCGACCTCCCCTGTGAACCAGGACTGCTGATAAATGATGGAGAGTGGCTTGGCAAGCTCTTCCGTCAGCTCCCTCAGGACTCTCGGGTGGATCCCATCAGGCCCCATAGACTTGTGGGTGTCCAGGTGGCTTAACAAGTCCTTAACTGTCTCCTGCTGGATTATGGGGAGTTTATTGCGCTCTCCATCCCCATCTTCCGGCTCAGGGGGCTGAATACCCTGCAGATACTTGGACTGGCTATTAAAGACTGAGGCAAAGGCGGCATTAAGTACCTCAACCTTGTCCTCATCCTTGGAGACAATGTTCCCCCCCATATCCAGTAAGGGCTGGAGATTCTTCTTGCCTCTCTTTTTGTTATTAATATATTTTAGAATATAGAAAAGCATTTTTTGTTATCCGTTACAACTGTGGCCAGACTGAGCTCTAGCTGGGCTTTTGCCTTCCTAATTTTGTCCCTGCTTGACCTAATGAGATCCTTGTACTCTTTGTGAGTTGCCTTACCCTCTTCCAGAGGTGATAAACTCTCCTCTTTTCCATGAGTCCCAGCAAAATCTCTCTGTTCAGCCAGGCCGGTCGCCTTCCCCGCCAGCTCTTCTTACGGCACATGGGGACCGCCTGCTCCTGCGCCTTTAAGATTTCCTTCTTGAAGACTGTCCAGCCTTCCTGGACCCCTTTGCCCTTCAGGACTGTCTCCCAAGGGACTCTCTCGACCAGTGACCTGAACAGGCCGAATTCTGCCCTCCTTTCCCTAGGAAAGTATGTGGGGGCAGTCTCATATGTGATTGCTATGTTCTTACTAATCCCTGGGCATTGTTGGTTCGGGTCGTTTAAACAAATAATTAGGTAGGTGTGGAACGCTGGTTGTGCTTGTTCTCAGGTAAAGGCTAAGGGCCCTTTTCAAAGATGCTGCAGGCTTCCAGTCTTGCTGGTTCCAGTGGAAATCCCTCAGTATGTATTTAAGTCAGTCTGGTGTTATTTTTTCATTAGTGTTTCTTCAGATGGGATTGCTATGAATACAAAGCAGTTACAATGTATCTTATCAAAGTAATTCTCCTAACAGAAGGAGGAAGTTTTGTAAAAGTGAAGTTTTTTTTCAGATGAAAATGGGAAGCATGCGATGATAGCTCTGAGCAATGATGCATCTTTATCTTCAGAAAGCAAAGGAGGGAAAATTAAGAAATGTATGAACTAGTCAGTTCAGGGATCCACTAGCTGCTTAAAACCAGTTATATTCCAATGTCTCATTTGCTCTATAGGGATATAGATTAGGTTATATTTTATCTTTGCAACCTTTAGAGACAGTATATAACTAAGCATAAAAAGTGATCTTTAGAAATAGAACTTTGCTTTTGCAACTTTGGATTGATGAAACATTCTCTCTTCAATTTAACTTGTTAAAGTAATACCTAAATTTCCTGGGACACCTCCTTCAATGCTTAAAAAAAAAAAAAAGAAAAAGCAAAAAGGAATGTTTAATAATTCATGTATAGCAACCTATTTGTAAAAATAGCTCACATTGTATTTATCTGTCTACCATTCACACACAATTCAATTTTTTAATACAGCAGCTGCCAGAATTTGTAGATTACAAATGCAAGGATTTTCACAGAAAAGCAGTTCATAGAGATGTTCTTGATCTCGTCATAGCAATCATCATCCCCTGCGCTTAGCATTTTACTTACTATCCTATTACTTTTCATGAATAAAGAAAACAAGTTCTGTGGAAATAGCCATGTTTTCAGCACATCATTAGTGAGTTTCAGGAGAAAATTACATAATAGCAGTAACACAGAGCACATAAAGAGCCCTTAAAAACAGACTTTTATTGAATTAATGAAAAGGAGATGATGTTAAGGACGCCAAGCAACAAGTACCTCATCCCTTATGCTCCACCTGACGGCATAAATGGTTTCTATTTGTGGAGGGAGGAGGAAATCTGATTTTGCCTTCTAAATCCATGTGAATCCAATTTCCAGAAATTTAATGCTCATATCTTAAAAAGATATCTAGGGCTTCTTTAGCATTAATACTCAAGTAAAATAAAAGTTCAAAGCTTTCTAATTCATAACTAATGGCAGAAACTCTTAAGAAATAATAGCATAGATAGAAATATAAATAAAGCCAAGAGAATCTCCTTTTGAATGTGAATTAGCAGCAAAGTTATTTTTTAGGGCCAGTTTCTGCCTTGATTTCCTGTCTGTGAAATATAGTTCATTATCTCACCTTTCAGAGAAAACATAAAATACAGTGATCTGTCCAGTGCTATATTTATATCTGGAAAACCAAACAAAAGCAAAACAAATCTGAAAATGAATTTTAGTACTGTAAAAGTAGTTATTTCCAATGGGAAAGCAAGACTTACCTGACGATGGCTATGATTTGCTTCTTTTTAACATTTTAATGAGAAATAGGCATTCCCATCCATTTTCATAAGAGCCAGTAAAATGGGATACAAATCTTCAGTGAATTCTCTAGCTTCTACTATATATACTAAAAAACACTTGGTCTAGGTAGAACAGCCATAATTCTGCCATACAGCTCTGTATCTGATCAATTTCTCAATTTCAGGAAAAAAATTTAGTGTCAATCGGCAGAAAGCTATTGATTGGGTGGACAACTAGAAGGCCAAAAAGGGGAAAACAGAAAACCTAGAGAATCTGTTCTGCTTGTTTAGTAGAGTGACAGCCTTGAGCACCTGCATCATTTTCCATTAATCAAATGACCAGTTTTATAGAAGGGGCAAAATGGAAATATACTCACACTCTGTAGAACATGGCTGGAAAATGACTCCTAGAACATAAATAAGGAATGTAAATAAGGAATGGCATAGGTTTTGGTATGCAAGAGTAAAGGACAGAAGGAACCCTTGTGATTCTGGATAGTCAAAATTATGGTATACGCAGAATTAATAACAGATACAGACACCAAAAGACTCCTAAGGAAAGGTGGCATACAGAAGGATTTTGTATTGAATTAGAGGGAGCACTTGATGCATGCAAGAAATCTGGCTTACAGAGACTATGGAATATGTGATTGCCTAATAAGTGACAGGATATTCTTGATAATGGTATATGACATTGAAAGAAAAACAACTGGCTTTGGGAAAGAGCTGCAGTGACTCAGCAAGCTAATTAATGAGTCCACTCATCTGAGTACAGTTCTGCTCCCCTACACACTTTCCATTTAAATGATCGCCTACTATATTTGGTGACCTTTGACCATACTCAATACAATAGCACAGAAATTAACTTGGTGCTATTATGAAACATTTTGTCTCATCTCTCAGACCAGGAGAGTTTCACAGGAAGCAGACAGAATACAGACAGTGGTGGGATTTCCTTTTGAAAACACTGAGACCATGATCTGACATGTGAGAAAGAGCAACAGCTCTAAAAGATGATGAAAGGGAGGCAGAATTGTCTACTGAAAAAAAAAAAGTTTATTCTGCATTTTTACCAGCTGTTCTAATAAACTGTCCTTTTTTCGCTTTGTTGTTCGCATAACCTATTCTGGAAATGATTAGGGGGCAGAGTGGGTGAGTCAGTTACTGAGAAACAGCAGTTAGAACAATGGTTGGAAAATGTAGATTTTGCAGTGGAGAAGAGTAGCCTTGTTAGTACTCTTTGTGCACTAAGAATTAGTGCTTTGTGACTAATTCACTATTGATTTTCTAAGGTGGAATCCAAACAATTCATGAACTGGAGAACAGGATTTGAGGGCAGGGTATTGGGGGTAAGAAGGGTAAAAATCTAGATTCAGTCAAAGGGCTATTCATTGCTCTTCTTCAAGGAAAAGGATTAGAAAGAACTACAAATACGGGTGAAATCAGGTCTTGAATCATTTTGCAGCTGGCATAAAAAGCAAGTACCATTTATAATGTAGTTTGTGATATATTAGCAAATGCAGCATTTTAAAAACCCTGGAACTTGACTAATTGCTGTTATGAAAGGAAGTGGAAATATTGTGGAATAGCTTGAAAAACATAAATAGCTTATTTGTACTCCCTGACTGTTACATTAAGAGAGGAAAACAAACACAAAGATGCAGTGCCTGAAAAATACTGTAAATGTCTACATCACAGCAGTATTTCTTCTGTTTTTTTTTAATTCACCTTGCAGAGTAATGGAGATATTTCTAACACATACTGAAAACAGAGAATGGGATATGGAGAATATAAAGAAGCTTATGCTGCTAGGGAATAAAAAAAAGTTACTCTAGAAAAAAACTCTCTATATTAATAAAAGAAAGCTCAATTTTTAAAAACCTTTATCAGCTTTAAATTAAATTAATTACACTTGGAATCATAGAGTGAAAATGAACAAGTAGCTTTACAATAAAACGAATACATTTATTTCTAAACATTCTAACACAAGGATCTAGTTTTATTTCCAACAGTTACTGGGAAGCATAACTTTGGAAATTCTTACATATCAGAAAACCTTTTAAAATACCTCTTTAAAATTTTGCAGAAATCTTTCTATGCATTTTTCTTTTCCCTAAACTTTGAGCTTTGACTATCAATTTTACCTAAATGAAAAAATATGAAACTTCTGTTCAACCTCTTGGATAAATGACAAAGTGATTACCATTGATTAAAGTGTGTCTATGATTAAATGCTTAAAACCAACAAAATCCTCTCTGTACATGAAGCACCCTTAGATCAACAATCAGACCATTTATCGCTATCTCAAACTTGAGAATTCTAACATTTTGCCGAAGTGCCTGTGTTTCTGTCATGGTTCTCATGCATATGGCCTTTTCAGTGACTGAAAGACATGATTGATAATTTTTTCATTATACAATTTAAGGGGCTCATTCCCCAGTTGTACTAAAATAGATTTTAATGCAGTTGAGGCACCAGTGAAGATCTACATGTCCTCTCTCTGCTTTTTTTTGGGCAACTTTGATTTCTACCAGCTTTTAAAAGCTCACTGTTGTCCATTAGTTTGGAAGGGATCAGCCTGAGCACAGCACTTTTTCACATCTCTCCCTCATGTAAGAAAGAGTACCCTCCCCCAGGTTATAGAAAGTTCTTCTGAAGAAAAATTGAGAACAGCAAACTGCTGAGAAGTCAGCTCAACCAACAACTTCATGATTGTGGAGACAAAGTAGTATAATATTTGTATGTGGGTCAGATGACATAAACAGCTGAAGACTGTTTTGGCTTTTTTGTTTAAAGTAATGATATTCTGTCAACTGCTTAATGTTGTATGATGTATGAGGATGATGTATGAGAGGGATGCTCAAAATGGGCATGCTTTTTGCCACCATTATTAGCAATGACAGCACTACACCAGCTAGTGCAGGAGCTCCTGCTGCTTTGCTGGGCCCCAGTCACGCACAGCAAAAGGCAAGCCCCACCTTTCTTTCCCATGGTGTTAACAATTCTAGGTTCCTTGCGGTGCTCTCTACATTCAAAAGAGGACTATAAGAGGCTCCTTGTGGTCCTGAAATTTGGAACCTCCAAGTGTACCTCAACCTGCAATGCATACTTCTAAGTCCAGACAGGTAAGGCTTTCTCTTTCACAAACAGTGAGTGTTGCCAAACTGCATGAACTTTAGAACAAATGAAAAAGAACCAGTGTTGTTTGTTTTCTCTGTTTGTAGGTACGTATTTACAGCAGCTAGGAACAGATTCCCTCCACTGCCTCCCCGCATAGGGCTAAAAGTTGGCTAAGTGCTGGCTCAGGACTCTGAATAGAGTTTACTATGTTGCAGTAATTTTTGTATCACACACTAGGACCTCTTAGATTACAAGAAAAACTTCAGCTAAAGGATAGTCAAACAGAATTTAGACGATCCCTAAGAAAGAATTAATTTACTGCAGCAGCTTATATTACTGCCTGTTTAGCTCTATTTTTAGGTGTTGAGATCTTCTTAGGTACATGGATTAAGTTACTGGATCCTGAATGGCAGAAATTTGAAAGGACTGTGATCAAGATACCACAGTGAAAGCAATCATTCTAAATAAGCTTGACTGGCTCAAGTCATATGATAATGGAAAAAAGACCAATATTTAAAACTGAATATGAATTTAAAACATTGTATGGAAGGAGGAATCATGATTATTTCTTCCACATATGTGAGAAGAATGAAGATCTTAACAAACTGGAAGAGCTGTAAAGTTGTTAAGGGAAATCTGAACTGTAATACTTAAAAGCCGGAAGTTATGCCTGTGGGGTTTTTTAGTGCAATCTCTTAATTTACTAGTATCTAGTAATTAAATATTTTAACATGGCATGGACGAATAAGATCAGAAAAGCATTGCATACATGAAATTGTGTAGGCTTCTGGAAACAGCTGTTGAAATCTCAGTGCAAAATGGTGAATATTAAAATGAAAGTTGAAATTTCACAGGGAATGACATATCTTGTCAACTTTATGACACAGTACTTTTTAAAAAGAAGCAGCTTTGGAACGCTAAGAGGCATGGTATCTGACAAGCTCTGTTACTTTGCTGTGTGTGCAGGCATTGTCAAAGGATTCCATGAAGGCAATAATGCTCAGTCTAGGATTAAACACTGTGGAAGCACTTTTTCTTTCACTTGGAACAGCATTCATGCATGTACATTGCAAGATACATCACATGGTAAAGTTGATGCCCCAGCATTCCTTTCCTATTTTATGTACTTGACATACGACATGGTATGTCTGTGTTTTTCTTAATGATTAAGAACAGAAACACATTTTACATGCAGCAATTATCCACTTTCTTCACCATTGCAGCCTACTGACTGTAATTCTAACAATACCCAAACAAATGCACTTTTTGTTTAAAATTCTGAGATGTGGAAAACATTTCCTTTTGCCTTATGTTCTTCACCTAAATCCTACAATTACAGGTTATTAAGTAATCTGTTGCATTGCACTAAAAGCCAATGAATTTTTTTTTTTAAAGTCAGAAATCATAACCTAACTGGAAAAATAACCTACAGCTTTTACATAAAAAATAAGTCTCCACTTGTAGTTAGGTTATGACAGCTTGTTTAGAAAATGTCAGGAAAGGCAGTATTAGTATTAGTGAGAATGTGTCCATTTCTGGTTGAAATTGATAGAAAATTTGAGGACTGATTCTACAAAACAAATCTGGAGACACAGTAATGCAAGACTTGTTTTTGTCTCTGCTTAATTGCTTGTAAGAGTGCACTGCTTAAGAGTCTGACAGGATCCTGCAATACTAATTGGAACTAAGTGTATGCTCATTCCTCTTCCTTTTACAGAGGGGAAGGTTTTAATGCAAAGCAGCATAAACCTTGCTGCATTGTTCCAAGACTGCATCCTGTATGATGCTAGAGAAGACCATGTGAATTGCTGGAAGAAAGTTAGATGTTCTGAGGTGAAGCTGTGTCCCACATGGTAAGCGAGGACTTACACATTTCTGCAAATGAATGACAATGGCATTACTGAGCTCTTGTGTTATATACCAGCACACCACAAAATACGTAGCATGAATACAGGACAATTATCAACTAGCTTAAGTTACAAGATTACAGTTAAACACCAGCAAAATCTTTTGTAATGGGAGTAACAGCACTGATTGCCTATGGAGTTTTTTTGGCAAAGGTAATTAAATGTCTACTGAGATTAGGAAATGTACAGTTGAGGAAGACTGAGAGAATGACTTCTTAAAGTCTCTTGCAGCTATATTGTTTTAAATTCTTTTTTTTCTGCAAGAATTTCTAGCAGGTTCTGGAAAGATGCAAACTTTCCCAAAAAAATGATTGGGCCAAGCAATACTCAAGATCTGTCAGAAGCTCCAACACTTATCCTTTGTATCCTCTCTCCTCCAGATTTATAATGACCATAAACAAGATGTTAATAAAATTCTACATCTATTTTAAACCTTTCAAATAAAAAATAAAAAAATCCTTTTACTTGAAACCTTAGACCCTCAGTGCCCTAAATGCTGCTCTCCCCCGATCGAAGAACATGAAAAGGGCCTAAAGATCTTTTATTTCGCACAAGCGTTGGCACAGAGACTATTATACAGCATTTAAAACTCTATTTTTTAGCGTTTACAGGGTAGTTCTCGCAGCCATCAAGCGGGAGCGGGGTTCCGGTTTCAGCGTTTCCACCGGGAATGGCCGAGGCCTGAGCGCAGCTGGCGGCCTGTGACCTCGCCTCTCCGGAACAACAGAGCCCAACCAAGCGGTCCTAGCCCTGTCAAACGCGGGGACTACACGACGGGCAATAGCATTTTGGAGGAACTACCAAAGGTGAGCAGTCCGACGTCAGAGGATAGTGGCGTTTTGGCGACGGGTGCCCAGCAGAGGATTAAGGAGAGCTGCATTTCCAGGCTGTGGTCCGCAAGTGACTCCGCCGCGCCCGAGACAACCTCTGGAAGCCAGCCTTTCCCATTTTAAGCTTCTACCGTTGCTCCTACTACAGAGAGCGGCAAAGCCCTCAGCTCACCGAAGCTTAAGGCGAGGAAGGCGGGCAGCCCGCCGCCGCTTCCTTTGAAACGGATCTCTGAATTTGGAGGGGGAGCAGCGGGGCCGGCGCGGCCAGGGATCGACCGTCAGACGCCACCCGGTGCTTAAAGTGCATGCAAGCGCCGTCCCCCCGTCGGGCCCCTTCGGGCCCCGCCGCCGCCCGCCCCCGCCCGGCGTGCGGTGACCGTTAACCGCCCCATAGCGCTGACGAGAGACCGAGCGGGAACAGGACGCACAGCCCGCTCCGCGGCTCAGCTCCACCCCACCCCGCGCTGTCACGCCCGACCCCTCTCTCATTGGCTACCTCCTCTGCCCACCAGCGAGCCCCGCCCCGTCCCGAGGCCTGGCGTTCGCTTCTCGTCTCCCGAGTGGCCGGTGGGCCCTGTCAATCTTTCTCACGAAGGGTGAAAGGCGCCGGCCGCCCTTGGCTGAGCCCTCCTCTTTTCCTCTCTTCGAGAGACTCCGCCCACGCGCCCCGCCGCATCCGGGCGGAGGCGCGGCTCGCCCGCACGGGGCTCTGCCGGGGTGGGAAGGGGCGGGAGCTCCGTGCCACCGCTGCCCCTCTGGCTCCGAACGCTTCCCCGGCTGGCCCCGTCTCGCAGCTCCCGCGGCGCGGCAGGCAGCAGTGCCCAGAAGTGAAGGGCTGGCCGCCGACTCTGCCTGCCGGGCGCTGAGCCTCCCTCCCCGCCGCACGGTGGTGCCGGTTCCCCTCAGCCCCGCCCCCCGCAGCGGCTCCTGCTGCTCCGCGGAGCCGGTAGGTAGCTGTCACCAGCTGCCTTTCGGAGGGGCGGCGGCCGCAGGACGCCCTTCGGCTGAGGCCTTTAACCGGCTCCCTCCCCCTTCCTCCAGTATCCCCGGTGGGGGGCGGGGTGGGACAGAGCCCTCGCCCCTCCACGGGGTGAGGTGGGCGGGAGGTAACGCCTACCGGTGCGGGGCGAGGGTCGCGACCCCCGGCCGGCGGTGGCGGGACGACCCGCTCGGTTTCCTGCGGCGGCTGTCTCGGCTGGCAGGAGCTGCCGCTGCGAGACCCTCGGCGGCCCTGTCCTTCGGGAGAAGCGTTGCTTTCGGCTTGTTTGGCTTCCTCATTGACCGCCGGCGGTGCTGGCGGCGGGTACTCCGACCGGGCACCGAGCTGTTTGGGAAACAGTAAGTTGCGTTTTCCTGTTCTGTTGAAACAGGTTGCTGGAGTGCTGTTGTACTGGCGTGGTTAGCTGGTTAGCAGGTTAGAGGCAAACTGAGCTGCCAGCGCTTTTTTTTCATTAAAGTTATTTACAAACACGCTCTGAATATAGTGGTTTTAAGTTTGATTCATTAAAATCTCTAGGAGTCACGTTTCAGGCGATTTGCTGTGAAACTTTTGCAGAGCTTTATGTACGGGCTTCCCTGTTGACTTTGCTGGCAAGCCTTAATGTGCTTTAATTAATTAATGGAACATAATATATAATCAAATGGTAAGATGTAATCAAAGATTTTTTTTCGTAATGCGTTTTGTATGTAAGGTCTTTTGTAAGTACATACGTAGTTATATACTCTGCAAAATTACCCTGTATTTTGCATGTTCTTAAGCATGATCATAAGTGAAGCACGCTGTTAAGTATATTAAGTGTTGCTACCTGGGTTATGACTACTTATAGGGATAAACGACTTACCTGCACTGTAGACTCATGCCTCTTCTGAACACTAATAAATGTCTAGCAGATGCATTTTATCCCGAGCTCCTTTGGGATGTTAAAATCCAAGATGGGACTAGTACAATTTTCTTTTTAGAGGGGAAAAAATGGGAAACCATTTTTTTTAGATGGAGGTTTCTTTGTTAACTGTATGTTAGGAGATGTTTTTTACTGACCTCAGCATCGTTTTGTCAATTCCTTTTGAATGAAGAAGTTTCAACAATGGCAGTGGAAATAAATGGTATTTTATTGTGCTGTCCTGAAATGGAGAAAGTACCTGTCAAATAGCAGACTAGTGCATCAGATGAGAATGACTTTCAGCTAATGAAATTTGTCTTTTTGTCTTGCTGCTGTACTTTTGAATCAAATAGATGTATCTGCTTATAAAATGTGAGTGATTTCAGAATCTAGAATACCAGTTCTGATACAGTGATACATGGCATTTTCTGTCGTTTTTTCTGTGCGATCAAGATAAAGATATTCAAGGTTAGTTAGGAGATTCAACCTGTTTGTTTGTAAGACTTGCAGGCAAGAAAAGTTATTAAACCTGCAAAACAGTTTTTCCTCACCCAGTTTACTTGCGTACAATGAACAAAACTGAATTTGCTTCCTGTGGTAGTTTTTCACTTTTTACTAGTCTCCTATCTTGAAAAATGTGCCTGATCTAGTTGATGCAGTGTATCAAAACTTAGTGTCCCAACCGCACTCGCAGAGTATGTGCAATGAAGGTGAAATGAAACCTACGAAAATGATTGTTTTTGCTTCAGTAGTGACAATGCTAAGTTGTTCTGTGAGTAGAAGTATCAGTTACATGTATTTGTTACATCTTTACTTTTGTCGTAAGATTGTGTTTTAATAAAATATTAGGACCTCTTTTGGTGTTTAGGATGAATTTAGTTTAGTTATGACTTTGAGACAACAATAGATCAAATGTGAGGAATAGGGAGGTGGCAGTGGTTACTTCTCTCCAGTTTTGCAATTAAAAAAAACCCCTCACTTTCTAAAGAAGAGGGTACTGATCGGTTGTATTAACTATCTCTAGCTAACTTTTCTTAACAGGTCATACCAGCTAAACAGTTTTTTTTCAGTCTGTTGTAAGCAAAACAGGAGCTACTTCGTGCTCCTTTTCCTTTTACTTTTAACTGATTATTTTGGAATAGCATACACAAAAGTAATAACACAATTGAAGGCACACACACCACAGGATGAACGAAATTGTAAAGGAGTTTGGGGTGCTGCTTCTTCATAGTTTAAGCTTACTGATTCAACTGGAAGGTAATTACAAGTTTTCAGTCAATTGTAAGTGCCTCATCTGCATTTGTATGAGCAAAAGAGCTGCCACAGTGCTTATGGGAAGAGTGGGACAATCCTTCTGTGGTGAGATGATCTTAAACTCATCATGAGACCTGGAACTTATTTAGCAATGAACATGGGATGGTGTATTCCCAAGGAGCAACTAATGAACCACAGAAGAGTAGGTAAAAGCAGAAGAATAAGAACATGTTGTTTGCTTTGCTTCTGAGCCTTTAATGTTCTTTCAAAAGTACTTTGAGGCTTCTATATAATTGTTTTCCCTGATCTATTGAAAAGTAGAAAAAGTAACTTTTATCCAATTGTTATGTACTTTCTGGCAATCCTTAATTTGATTTTTTTTTTTGTTATGCAGGCATTTTAATGCTTCTGCAGAACCAGTGCAGTGAAATCAAGCCTGCTGCTGAGTTTTTCTCAGTATCGTTCTTTGGTAGACTTCGGGTTCTAGGGGTTGGTGGGCCACAGCTGAAGTAGTTCAGTGAAGAAAAAAGTGTGTTTTTAAGCTAAATAGCTGCATAAATAAAAGCAGACTAGTAAGAAAGTAGTTAAAAGCTAGGCTTATGATCACAGATAAAGACAGTGGCTGGAACATCTGTGCCTCCCTGTGACCTCAGGTAAGCCACTTACAATTTAATTTCTCCTCTTTGGTGCAGGGAGAATGTAGACGAAGAAACATTACACACCAGTCTATGCTGTGTTGGTTTGGGTTTTAGTTACTTAACCTTCCGAAAGCAGTACTTTCAAAGGAATTTCTGAAACTCTTAGTAAGTAGTAAAGTACTCAGCTATGTTAAAAAAAAGATTAATTTATTTTGATCAGATCCACTTCACCTGTTACATTTAGTTTTAGTGTTCAGTAGTTGCTGTGTTCATTACCTTACATGAATGAGTAGGAGGATTCTTTCTAAGAAAAGGTGAAGAGAATATTTAAGTATGCAACAGTTTCAGAATATTACAAATGTGTTTACCAGTGCATTCTCCTAGGGTGTTTATTGAACTGCATTATCCTTCATCTGTTGTATACAGCATTCTTGTTTGAACACATTTCTCTGTAGTTATTCCTTATCCACTCTCTCTGTTATTTATTCCTTTATCTGGTATTTTTGAGTATATCTACATGTAAATGTTCAGCATACATTTTAGGAAGGCTTTTTAATACAAGATAGATATCCACTTTTGGCTGTTCAAAGAGGGGTATTTTGTGCAAAATAAGTGTACCCTGTAAGTATGGAAAAATGGCAATTTCTTTTTTGTGATTTTTGTCTCTGGCATCCTATTGCTGCTGCCTTGTGCAGTGGAGTTAGTAATGGGAGGAGACATATTACTAAGTCAGAACTGTCTTTGCAAAAACATTTATTCAGATAACTGTAGGTCACAAAAGTCCGTGACAGACACACAGGTAAGATTTGCATTCTTCAAGGAGGTTTATTACTTAATCTGACTTCATGTAGAACATCACTAATGTAATTACAACAGTGTTTTTCTATGCTTTATGATCTTCCCTGTAACCTTAATAGCCTGTTTAACTTTTAACATACTGATACTTTTTTAAGTGACTGTTTTACTTAACTAAAACCTGTTTGTATTTTAATGTCATTTTCCTAGAATGTTTTTTTTTCAGATGACATGGATGTAATTGCCTGTGTGGGAATTTATACTCTTCATCAATCACTTTTAAATTCTGTTATTTTCAATTAAGACAAGATGTGGACTGTCACAATGGAAGATAATGTCCTTTTCAGTAGTACAAAAATATGGAAGTGTTTTATGACAAGCAGGGCCTAGATTCCAGTTTAAAGTATGTGATTTGTCACTCTTTCTTGTAGCCTCTGTATTTATTTGTTGAGTAATTCTTGAGGTGCTGTGCTCTTCATTCAGTAAACCATGTAAAATAACATAAAGTAGATGGAACAGTTTCAAACAGAAGCATAGTTAATGGTGGTGTTTGGGTGGCAGTTAGCCTGTGGATGTCATTGGGAACAAGTGTGCCGTCTTTTAAGAGATGCATTAAACCTACGGTGAAACAACAGTCACTGAAATTACGTTGCAGGGTGTTGGGTCCTCTTCACCACCAGGTATTTCTTCCCGTGCCTCATTCCTGGCTGTGCAGTTTTGTACCTCCACATCTTTTGTATGCACCACTGAGTTGATTAAGCTTCTGTTCTGTATCAAGTTACTGTTGAGTGTGTGAACTTCCTACTAGGTTAGTGAGTCTAATGGCTTTATAGAGGTGTTTGAGTGCTGAGGCTGGTCTAAAGTAAGCAACAGGAGCAGCAGATATGTGTGGCCAGATGCAGCAGGAGAAGAGAGCCATCATGCTGACCCATTATGTTGTCTAATTGCATTTTTCAAAACGAAATTTCAGAGTTAGATTGTTTGTATTGTAGCCTTAAAACTATTCTTTTTGGTTCAGTTTTTCTGTGGGCTAGAGGTGCTAATTATGTAGATGTTCATCTATTATGTTCGAAAGGCTGCATGGGCTATATTGTTGTAGACAACTATGGTTGTGTTTCAGAAGTAGGGGCTTCTTGGCAGATTACCTTTGTGATGCTGGAGCTTTTGATTTAGTCCAGGGTAGGGCATATCTTTGCAGACTAGAAAAAAATACTGTTTAAAAATTATATTGTATGTAAGAGATTTTTCTATACATAACCTTTCTGTGTTTCGGGCACTAAACACTTTCATCATAGGTCTTTATACTTGGACTTAAATGAAGCAGCTTGCATTTCTATACGTAAAGATTGGAAAAACTTCTCATGTTTCAACAGCTTTCTAATGTAATAATATAAAGCAATCTGGCTTTAAATGGCGTTAAATCTGGCTGGCGGCCGGTCACAAGCGGTGTTCCCCAGGGCTCAGTTCTGGGGCCGATCTTGTTCAATATCTTCATGGATGACCTGGATGAGGGGATCGAGTGCTCCCTCAGTTAGTTTGCGGATGACACCAAGTTGGGCAGGAGTGTTGATCTGCTGGAGGGTAGGAGGGCTCTGCAGAGGGATCTGGACAGGCTGGATCGATGGGCTGAGGTCAACTGGATGAGGTTTAATAAGGCCAGGTGCCAGGTTCTGCGCTTGGGTCACACCAACCTCATGCAATGCTGCAGGCTTGGGGAGGAGTGGCTGGAGAGCTGCCCAGCAGAAAAGTACCTGGGGGTGCTGGTTGACAGTGAGCTGAATATGAGCTGGCAGTGTGCCCAGGTGGCCAAGAAGGCCAACAGCATCCTGGCCTGTATCAGAAACAGTGTGGCCAGCAGGAGTAGGGAAGTGATTGTGCCCCTGTACTCGGCACTGGTGAGGCCGCAGCTTGAATGCTGTGTTCAGTTTTGGGCCCCTCACTACAAGAAGGATGTTGAGGTGCTCAAGCCTGTCCAAAGAAACTCAGTGAAGCTGGTGAGGGGTCTGGAGCACAAGTCTTATGAGGCGCAGCTGAGGGAACTGGGGTTGTTCAGCCTGGAGAAGTGGAGGCTGAGGGGAGACCGTATCACTCTCTACAACTACCTGAAAGGGGGTTGTGTTGAGGTGGGTGTTGGTGTCTTCTCCCAAGTAACTAGTGAGAGGACGAGAGGAAATGGCCTCAAGTTGCGCCAGGGGTGGTTTAGACAGGATATTGGGAAAAATTTCTTCACTGAGAGGGTGGTCAAGCATTGGAACAGGCTGCCCAGGGAGGTAGTGGAGTCACCATCACTGGAAGTGTTCAAAAAATGTGTGGACGTGGCGCTTCGGGATATGGTTTAGTGGGCATGGTGGTGTTGTGTTTACGATTGGACTTGGTGATCTTGAAGGTCTTTTCCAACCTTAATGATTCTGTGATTCTGTTCTGTATGGGAGTAGCTTGAGAGCTGTTCAGCTTGTAACTTTGTAGTACTGGGTGAGCAACAGTACATCTATCTTCTTGGCTGAGTGAGAAGTGAAGGTACGAGTTTTATTGTGTGAAGAAGCGAGAGGTTTTGCGAAAAAGAGCTCAAGATATAACCGAGGGAGGCCGGGGAGTATGGTCGAAATGTGGAAGATGCCGAACAAGCTGAAGTTACTGCCACAAAGCTGGGGGGGGTGGGGTGTCGAACACTACTCTGTAGAGAGCTAAGCCTGGCTAACAGTGTTGCTTTTGAGGAACAATTTTCTTAGTCTCCCAAAGTAGTAAATTAAGAATTTACTACACAGTGCCTGCATCAAGATACTGAGGTTTTCTCTTTTGAGTGCATGAGAATTTTGTTTTAAATTAAAATTGGTGTAGTCAGTTAATTGCCATCAGACCTTGGCAAAATGGATGTCAGTAGCAGACAGGTTATTTTGTTCTCAGAACTTTTTATTTACCCTAGATGATTTCATATTCAATATTGTTTGGTTTTGTATAAAACTTTGGGACACTTGTTTTTTTGCACTGACTTTCATAGGTAGTCATTAGTTTAAGTGTGTTTCAGGTTAGATGACTAATGATGAATTTAAGATTTTAACTGTGGCTAATTTTTTTCTTTATATTGGTGTCACTATGCTAAATCTTATGTTTAATAGGGAGGTGGCAAGTGTGGTGTCTGAGGCTTTTTTTATCTATAACATTTTATCCATACTAAACTTACAAAGCGAGAAGGAAACTTTATGGAAGCCTTTTTGAGACTATAATGCTGTAGTTCCGTTTTAATGAAGACATTTTAGGTAGACATTGCAGTGAAAGCCATGCATGTGAGGGGAGAGTTGCAAGTATATGTGATAGTGAAGTACTTGGAATTCATTGCAGTAGAAGATACCTATCTAATGGAGACTATTTATAAACAGCAGAATAATTTGATTGCCATGTAGCTGTTACCATCAGAAAATCTTGACAGATTCATAGCTGCAGAACAGTCTGGAGACATTTTCCTGTACTGTGAGTTATCCCTTTCCATATGTGCAGAGTTGTCAGGAACATCTGTGGTTAGCATCTGTTACAAGGTTGTGTATTTTCAGTGGCAAAAACATTGTCAAATTAAGTCTGAAGTCTTTCATACTAGTTTCTGCCTCCAACAGAATTTAAAATAGGATTAGTTTGTGTTAAACCACTTGACTGAGTTGGAAAATAAACATAGGGAAAGTCCTAACAATATGGAGGGGGGAAAAGAAACACCAAAGAAAAGCTCTCACCTAACTAACCAACTTGCTGATAAGTTCTGGTACTGTCAAGTTAAAGCATATACTAGAGTTTTGGTGGGGTGGGTTATCAATCTGTCTACAACTGTTACGTAGTCAAGTATTGCTGAGGTGTAAGGCTTTTGGGAACACCGTTTGTAACAGTCCAACAGAGCTGACAGTTTGGAATAAATTCTACAGAAATTAAGTTCTGACCGTGTTCAAATCTGGGCTGCATGAATGGAACAGAACTTTCTGAACCTGCTCTGTCATGTTGATGTGAGATCGCTGTGTTGCCAGGCACTGGAATTTAGCACGAGGTGACTTTCCAGCTTGTGATTTCTGCATTTTCTTTGCTTCTACCTGGGAAAAGGAGGAGATGCATGACTTCAACAGTGAGTGAGTGACTAGGGCTGTGACTTGGGCTTTGTCCAAGCTGGGAGACAAAGGAGTATTTCTCAGATCCCAGTACGTCTATCCATACTGGCTGCGTATGGAAGAGCACACTTTGAGCTGCAGTTCAGTAGAGTTGTACCTGGACTTAAGGTAGAAGGAACAGTTGAAGGGGCAAATGAATTTTGGTAAGGTCAGAATGAGGAAAGACCAAGGGACTAAAACATCTTCTCAGGAGTTCTGTGGTGTTAAAGGCTGTGAAACTCAAGTACATGCTTCTGGAGGTCTGGCCTCATAAAAAGGAATAAGGTTCAATACTGCTGGTAATGGGATGACTGCCTCATGGGATCAAATCATGATCTGTCATCCTTAAGCATGTGGTGTTTCATTTTCTAGGCTTGTTTTTTCAGGACTGTAGCACAGTAGTTAATGTCTGATGTGACTGCAGTTGCAAGTTGAAAAGCTCCAGAGTTAAAACAATTTAGCTTTAATTTGGCTCCCCTCTGAAGTTCTTACAGTAGAATATGACCATATAATTAAAGAGATGGGTGAAGAGGAATTGGTCTCAGTGAATTACATAGACTTTTCATTTTGAAAACTGCTCTTCATAATCACTGTGGAATCTGGAGCACACTATGTACTTTACCCTATCCAGTTTCTAACATCAAAACAGAATTAGTGTCTTTTGGACTCTTTTTTTTGACTCATTTTTTTTCTACATACTACTGGAGTGCTTCACCGTCATGCTTAACTTTGTCTTCAGACATAGTTATGGTGTTAGATGAAATGTAGTGCTATCCTTTGTTTTCTAACTTTTAGTTGTGTTCAACTTCTCAGTTTCTTTAGCCTCGCTTTAAGCTAATCTATACCTTTCAGTTCTGCTATACCAATTGAGTGCTGATGGTGCAATGCTTGATGTAGAAAATTGAAGCATCCATTATGTAGCATTAGCGACCTCAGCATTAGCTTTCTGTCAGCTGTGGACAATATAGCCCATTTAAGTGTGTGTGGGGGTGGTGTTGGAAAAGTGAAAAAACAAATTACTAGAATGTTGCTTAACCATCAGTTACCTCCTTTCTCTGCTCTTCAGTAAATAAGCTTTTAATACTCTGATTTTAAAAATTTTTCCTTGTGTTGTAGCACTCCTTTCTGAAAACTGACTTTCAACTGTTACTCTAATAGGATGATAATCCTGCAAAAAACGTGTGTGCACAAATTTTAACCAAGTAAAGACATTGACTTGTGTGGAATCCTGAAGTGAAGTTGGTGGGATTTTGTGCTGGAAGTCTATAATGAAGTGTGATTTGTGGATTAGGGCCCAACTTTTCTTCTAGGTCAGTGAGAAAATATCAATAGTTATGCGCTGAACAGAAAACAGCAATCTTGAGTTGGTGCTCATTTGCAGTTTACAGAGATTGCTTGGACATTTTAATTGTTACGTAGGTGGTACAGCCTGTCATTTGGGTAGAAATTCTATTGAGTTAGGGTGACCATGAGTACTGAACATCTCTTCTGATGTGACAGTGTTTTCACCAGAATTGGCAATTGGATGATGGAGAAGACTGCATTATTATTCGTGAAGTAGTAGTTTTTCAAGTGACAAAATTAAATGTACACATCAGATACTAAAGTTGGATATTAATAGCACTCAGATTTCTTTACGTTGTTTTAAAGCTTTGTTGGGGGGAAAAAAAATTACAGTAGCTTAACTAGGATGGACTTTTTGAACAAGTTTCAATAAAGATAAGGTATATTTTGGTTAGCTTTTGACTAAGTGGCTTAATGTATTTGCATTAAGGTTTCAAATATGCTTATTGATACAGAGGAAGATGTAGTTAAAAGTGTTAATAAATAAAGCTGTTTTTCTGTTAGATTTTGTGTGTTAAAGAAGGATTACACATGGCCATATGCAGTTTGCTGATGAACTTCCCCTAGCGACATAGCTACATATGTGCAAATTTAAAAGCTCATTCTAGAATTTTGAACTAATTGTGTTAATTGAAAATAATGTGTGGCAGTTGATACTGCAAGAGGGAAATGCAATTTTGGATTTTTAAAATACAGATACACAACTTAAAAGGAAATCTGACGTTTTGGAAGGCATGGCTGTGTAAATTTTTATTAATGAGTAAGCCACACAGACTTACTTTAGCATTTTCAATTAGGCTGTTTGAGTTAATCTCATTTGTAGGTGTTTGGACTGAGGCTGTGTATGTAGACTTGCATCCAGTTACATAAAACTTAATGTTCTATGGGGAGAATCTTATAAATCTGTGAAAGTGAACATGGATTTTTTAAATTCATCATTTTAAGGTTGAATTTAAATAATAAATTATAATCTGGTAATCTCACTTGCATGCCAAAATTTGTAAATTTTGTTCTTGTTTTGCTTTGGAAAACCATTCTGTTAATCTAGAATGGGTTGATATTACAGAAGATAGAAGCAGAAAAAGACTGGATGCTGCCTGAACAGTACAATTGTCTGAGATAGCCATAGAAAATGAACAGAAGAATCTGTGGAAAACTTAGACTTAGGTAAAAAAGACAGGAGTGGTAATGTAGAAGGTACTTGAGATACAGCAATGCAGTGTTTGTAAGTGCTGGTAAAACAAACAAAATTTGAGTGCACTTGAGATCTGTTAGTTGCTTTGGAGTGCTGGAGAAAAGCACAATTCAAAACAAAAATGTTTTGAGGCCATATATACTGAGAAGCAAATTGCACAGCTTATCTGTTACAAGGAGATTTCATTTGCCTTTGACAGTAGGGTATTATGTTTACTTTCTTAAAGTAAATGTGTGTCTTCTGAGGTGTGAGGAGTTTCATTTGCTTGTGATCAAAAAGTAGTAGTTGCTTTGCTGGTTTTCCTTCTTTGCTGCTGGAACTCTAGGAAGGATTTCCAACTCATTAATATATTGCTTACTTTTCCTTTGTAGAATAAATGTAGCAAATACGTGATCCGGTCTTCAGTATTTTGAAAGGCAGGCTGGTTGGGAAAGGATGTGAACGGTGGTTTTTGATGGCCCCAAAGTGGATGCTGCTCAAGATAGGTGCATCTTCACTTGTGTGTTCCATATGTTTCTTATCTTAGTCATGTAGAGACACCAGTCCTCTTAAGCAAAACTGGAAAAAGTTCACCCTTGTTTCTTGTATTAGTTCACATCTGCTGCAAAATATTACTGTTTTTTGGGGGGAGAATGGTGTTGCTTCAGATGATTTGCATGTTCCCTTTACAGTGCTTCCAAGGTAGTTGTTTACCTGACTGAAGTCAGAATGATAAGTACCGAAGAAATGGGAGAATAAAACATTCTTAGATTAATCAACTAACATTGGAAAGCATGATGAATCTTGAGGTGTGCTTGAAGTGGTAGAAGGGGAAGAGCAGACAATGCCAAGCTGTATTCTGTTTTTTATGTTAAAAGATTTAAAGAAAACCCTACAAAATTAGTCTGCCTTAGACTTGCAAAAGTTAGACTGCAATTCCCCATGTATGTCAAGTGGATTACATTATTGTGAACAAAATGGGTTCCTGATGAATGAGTTTTATGTTGAGGTTACATCTAGAGACCGCCTTGTAAGAAATGTAACATGATATACTAGTGAGAAATTTCAGTACAAATTTTTGATAGCTGTGGAGAGAAATTGTGTCAGGAGAAATTTGTTTGGAAATTGTTTTCATTTTTTCAAAGCTCATGTCATGAGTATGTAGTTATCTGTGAAAGTTCCTTTTTTTCTGTTTCTGAAATCTGGAAAAACATGAAATAATATTCTTAAGCCAAAACCAGATTGGTTACATTTAATTGAGTTATGCAATGAACCTTTTCACATCTCTTTATTTTGGAGTTTGTGTATGGAAGTAATTTTCTTTTCAGGCTCAAATTAGTGATAAGAGGAAACAACCATCAAAGTGATGTGATACCAATATTACAAGCACCTATTTGTATGAAAAATAAAATTATAGCAAATTTATTTGTAATATGAATTGTGGGAAGAGCAACTTTACTTTTTTGGGTCACATGAAGTTCATGTGAAGGTTTGGGTTTCTCTCATTGGACTAAATTGAAAATAATTAAGTATTTAGTGATTACACAGCAGATTACTTTTCAAGTAAACAGTGAATCTTACTAAATCATATATAAATTTAGAGATACTTTCCAATTCAAATTCTATTCCAAGAGTTTTTCAAGGTCAGAAACTGCTTTCCTAAACTTTCAAGGGCAACTGTGAACCTTATTGCTGTGGATTTGACATTTCACAGGTGTCCTATGTTGCAGGGAGATATGCGTATAAAAATGAATGAAAATTATGTAGTCATCTTACAGCTAGGCTAGGAAGAACAGCTTAATCTTTCCATGAAACATACAGACAATACCAGAAATAATTTGAGTTGTCTATTGATTACGTCACAGTAAAGCTGTTACTCTGAGCTTGATTTCAGACTTGTAATATCAACTGTAGTTTATTTACTGTTAAAAACTTTGAAAGGAGTTTTGCTGACTATAATTCCATGTTGCTTTACCTGTGGTCCAAATGTATTTGGAACATTCAAATGAATATTGGAAGTTGAATGTGACTGTTCTCCGTCTGAAATAAGGGCTACTTAGGTGAATTATTCCATAAGAATTATGTGTAATGTTAGAGGAGGGCTCTTGGAAATCTGGCAGAGGCACTAGAAACATTCTCTGCACTCTTTTAGAAGGTGTGAGGAGAAGCTTTGCTGCTAGATTAATGTAAGTGCCAAAAAACCATGAGACCTTGGGAGTAGAAGGTCTCAGGGAAGCTTGAGGGGTGAGAAAAACTGGAGATATATGAAAGTCGTAGGAGCCTGGGTGAATTTTTAAATGCTGTGTGCTTAAACCAGAGGTGTTACTTTAACATCTTTCTTTCTGTTTCATGGAAACTTTTCTTTTCCTCCCTAGCTCCTGTGCTACTGTAAGCTTTTTCTAAAACTAGAGAAAAATACTAGCAGTGATATAGGATCTTGCAATTAAACTCTGAAAGGTAATGCGTATGATACCTAAGAGAGCAGTTACGATTGCATGTTTCATTTAACTTTGTCACTTCTGGACAGTGCAATGTTTTATTTAGGAGCTTTAATGTTCTCTTAATAGGTTTATTTAAGAGTAAATCTGGAACATGAAAAAGGAATGAAGTAGCTAGTAAGTTTTTATTTTAAATGTGACTTGCATGTTTGAATGTGAACATTGTTATGACATACACCTCGGCATATGTAAACTTGCATGTAATTACAGTGGTGCTGCTGCTGCAGGCTCAGCCATTTGAGAGATGTATGGTATGAGTAAAGATGATGCTTAAATGACTTAGTCTTTTACACTGCCCTATATAGGATCCTAGAAAGTCTTTATTGCTGAAGAGTAGGGTTCTTATGCGGCATGTAGTCTTTGGTAGTGTTATGAAATAAGGATCTAAAACAATTATAAGGTTTTAACATGTGTCACTAATGAACTGTAAGTTTTGCAAATTTCTTAATATATGGAAGGTTATTGATTACATGATTAATTTGACTTTAGTATAGAATTCTTTAGCCTAATAACTGTGTGATTATGTTTAATGGCCTACTCTCATAGTCCTTAGGCTGTATTTTCCTCAATGCTAACATTGTAACTATGTGTAAATGGTTAATCACGAGGAAAGCAGGCCTCATGAAAATTAAAATAAAGGAGAGTTAGGAGCAAGGACTGAGAGATTAAAGAGAACAGAGAAGATATCTTAACCTTGAGCATAGAGACAGACTGGCAAGAGACCAGTGACCGTAAGAGGGAAAAAGGAGTAGGGGACTGACGACCACCCAAGACCCCCATGCATGCGTAGTGTGGTTTTGCAATGCCAACATTATGTAAATGTAATAGATAAGCAAGGAGGCAGTGATTTCTTGGAAAATGTATGAATATTCATGTCTTCAAGGTATATAAAGGATGAACTTCTGTTTCGCACGCATGTTAGGAGATATCCCCCATGTGTCCGGTGCTGCAATAAAGATGTCTGCTTAGTAACACTTTGATGTTATTGAGTTTAAATTTCTTAAGTTTGGATTTCTTTGAGTCACTTAATTGGGAGATTTTCAACTGAGATTGAGAGATGTGTTGATATGTAAACTCTGTAATCTAGGGATGTCTAAAATGCTTTCTAGGTGTCATTTCTTCCTGAGTGCCAATCCCTGTATTGGAATTTCAATTTTAGCAGCCTGATGCTTTCTGGCAATAATTTGACTTTCATTCTAAAGTAGACTTTGAGTGGGATGCTGCTAAGTGAGTGTGGCTGTGCAAGAGATTAGAAATACTTGTGTGATGATAAAACTCAAAAGTGCTTTAAAATTGCCAGCCCAACTGGGCCGTTGAGATCTTTTTTTCACCAGTAAAAATGTGAAAGACGTTGTGTTTGAGTGGGTGTGTATGATCTTTGGTAGTGGTGCAACCTAAACAACTGGCACGTGGAAAAGAACTTTGATACAAATATGATTAGAAGATTTAATCAAATTTTTGTGGCCTTGTGTAATTATTCTTCTTTCTTATAGCTGGTGTTGCAATGCTGTTAGGTTTTGAATTCTGAATCAAAGAGGGAAACATTAGGAGGATTTAAAGAAAAATTTCCTCAATGTACATTTAGATAAAGATTTGCTTCACAGATTGTCTGTAGCAGCATATATTTGCTTAATATATAATGTGTTCCTTTTGGGTAATGAGTGAACTTGGAAGAATAGCATCACAGCTGATATACTGATATACTGAATATACTGAGTGTATAATGGAACAGAAGACAGTATAGAGCCTGAATATGTTTTCCTCACTTGCCCATTTATTCATGTGTATATAATATTACAGTGTTTTTGTTCAGTGCCTTTAAACAGTTTTCTTTACACATTTAAGCAAATACTCTTCAGAGGCCGGAGTCTATTTGTTAGAGGAAAAAATATTGACGTTTTCCCACAGTGAATTTGGAAGAGAGGTATTTGCTTAATTTTAATTTCTGTATGTCTAGTTCTGTATGTATTCTTAGAGAGCTTTCAGTGTCCTAAGTTCTTCAGGATTATACAACTGCACAACATGAATTTAAATAAAAAGTAGTTTGAGTGTGGTGGTCAGCTGAAGGGTCATTTTTGTTTACACACCTGTATAGTTCCATTGAAACTCATTCAGTTGCCCTCTGTGTGGAATTTTATGCAGCAGAAAGTGCAAAACAAATATTTAAAGCAGGCTAGATTTTCTGACTTGGAATCTCCTTGTCTATTAAGTAAACAATCTTTGTGTGCAAATTATCTATGTGTAAAGCATTGTGTAGAGTAAAGATGTCCCTTTGGGGAAATAGTTGTCTGTTCTCTTCAAATATCACAAAATTGCTCATGTAACCTTTAGATAGTAGAGGTCTTTAGGGAACGGTCCTTTAGTCCCTGCCTTGGCTTTGTTGAAGTATTTATCACCTATTGTAATGCAGCAAGAACATTACTGAAGTTGTGAGGTCAAGTGCACAAAAGTTTGGCAGTGATAATGCATGTAGGTGAATTACAGCATGTTCCTTTAATCAAGCAGAGAACTGAACAAACCCTCCTGAACTGGGAGTGACTATTGCAGTTCCAGAGTTAGGAATTTAGACACACCAGTGTGTTGGTGAATCCAAGCTAGTAAGTTTTGCATTTGACTTCTTACATCAAATGTGGTAAAGCCAGTACTGGCAGAAATAGTCAATTCTCAATTTGAATAGCCAATTCAATTGGACCCAACAAATGCAGTTGTCCTCATGTGCTTCTGCATTGCAAACTGAGATTTTGTTTCAGGGTGGTCTTACTATAGTCTTTTGGCTAAGTTCATGTTTTATTTGGTTAATTTGACTGCATGTTCTGTATTTAAGTTGTGTGTTATCATGGACCAGTAGCCTGGCTGTCTTCTGCCATTGATTTTAAGTTGTGTTTCTAAAACTGAGCCTGAGATTCCTTTTACTCTTCTGCAGGTGTTAGGTGTATGACTGCTGTCAGTCAACTGAAACATGCATCTAGCTATTGTCTTCACTCTTCTTGCTTGTCTTCACCACGCCTCTCTTTGCTTTTCAGGCAGTCTATAGTGCTTGGGAATGTCTGTTAAATTCCATCAAATAAATAAAACTGCTATTAGCTGATTGTTCGTGTGGCATCTCAGTTACTCTGACTGCTTCCTTACAGATCTTCCAGTCTTGTTTCCCCTTTGATCCTCACTCTGTATGGTTTGTAGATCTAATTTCTAATTAAGAGCTAATTACTTCTCCTGCTATGCAATACCATTTTGATTTTTTTCATAGCTTCCGTTGCTTTCTCTTTCTGTTCATACTTCAACATAAACAGTCATCTCATTCCTATGACATTGCTTTGTTAACTTGGCTTTGGTGGTATGTTTGCCATTATACTGATATTTAATCTTTTTTTTTTTTTGAACAAGAACGCTTATTTAAATCCTAACAATATTCCTGGATGTATGGCTGAACCTTATGGGTCAAGTGTGCTCATTTATGTAGGCAGAGGTGAAAAATGAAAATTAAACAGAAAAATCAATCTGTGAGATGAGGGTGAGGACAGCATATTTTTCAGGCAGATTGCGTATGAGGAGAATATAGCCCATATAACTAGCACATAGTAAGAAAAGGATTATGCAGATAATTTGGAATGCTTACACTACATGTAATTTTTTCACTTTAGATGGTGCATGCTTTTGAATGGTGTCTGACTTCTGAGCCCTACAAATTATGCTGAGTCTTTAAAAAAAAAAAAGCGGCTTCTTCCTTCCTTAACAGTCTAGGAAAACTAATGCAATTCCCATAACTTACAATTTACTTGCATACTGTATCAGAAACTTTTGCATGTCCAAGTAATTGCAAATACTATATCTATCTGTCTGTCTTTTACCTTATAGTGCTTTTCCTCTAGAATGTGGGGATTATGGTGAAGAAAATGATACTGCCATCAACAGTGTAACTCTGTCATAGGTAAGTGCAGTGTACATAAACAAAACCATGAATGCCTTTTGTATTTCTAAGGTAAATACTCCATAAAATCTTGTGAAGGAGCTGCAAGTTCTCTTGATGAAGACTGTAGTAATAGTATAAACTGACCTGAGAAAGTCTGTTGCTATTAGTGCCTAATAAACTGGTATCTAAAATATTAAACTGTTAAATTGTGAAAAAATGTATTTGGTGTGCAGAGAGGGTATTTTTAAAATGAAAATTCTGAATTATTGCATGTTTTCATCTCTAGTAACTTTAATAGTATTAAGAAGTGGGCTTGGTTATGATTTGGACTTTCCAAATTACAGAATTTCCTATGATGGGTTAAAAAAATGTATTTTGCAAATTAATTTCTCACTGGTAAAGTGTCAATATCTTATTAACTACTAGGGTTCATCTGGACAAGCATGCACACAGAGCAGCTAATATGCTTTGCGTAAATACTTGAGCTCCCAGCTTGGCTTCTCTGGTACTTTATTGCTGCATGAACTGAAACAGTGTGAGACTGGAAGCTTTTATGGTGATGATGGACTTTGGCTCACAGCTGCTTTCTTACAGATCACCATTGCCTTAGTGCTGCCATTGAATTTCTGTTATCCTTTGTCCTCATGCTGTGTGCTTGTTATTCCACTCTCCTGATGCATCATAACTCACTTTTGAGCACCCTCAGAACCCACCCTGTTACACTTCAGTTTTCAGCTCGGTTAGCAAGGCTACATGCTGTGCTCAGGTGATAAAGTTAAGTACAAATGGGGAAGTCTGAAATAAATGACAAAACTAGAACTGTTTTGTCATTCTAAAATGGAGTTGTGCTGCCTTAGAAGAATACAATTTTAAACTCATTTGACATGATTAGATATTGTATATGTGTCAACAGGTAAGCTATGGAAAACTTGTAAGCTAGGAATCCTATTAACTCTGAAATCGGATTTGGATTTCTTCAAGTTTGCCTGCATATCCAGTCCCTTCCATAGTCTCAGTGCTGTGTTGTGGAGCATGTTGGTATCATTGATAGGAACTACTAGTGCCTTTCTAGCCTTTCACTGTCAAGATACATCTTTCAGCACTTGGTAGTATGAAAGTTTTGCTATGTGGAAAACAGTGCCAGAAAGTTAGGCCTTCCACTACTACTGAGATGACCAAAACATTGTGTTAGTAACTGTCCCTGCTTTTTTACTCTGGTGATGACCAAAGCATTGTGTTAGTAACTGTCCCTGCTTTTTTACTCTAGTGAGGGCAGGAATATGCTGTGGTTAAGTGCATTGCTTCTGTTTGCTGTGAAGCCTGTGTATTAGCATGAAAAATTCTAGGGTTGATTACCTTGCTGTTTATCACTGGAGGATGAGTTAAGATGTGGAACTTAAGTCTTTTTTTCTTTGGTTCTTAAAATATTTATGCATTCTGCTGCATCAAATGTACTGACCTTCTTTTTAAGGAACTAAGTGGTGCCCTTGAAGTCCTACCTCAACACACTCCATATCTAGTTTTCTTATTTCCTCCCTAGCTTTTGTAGCACAGTGGGTGAGGAAAAATCACCTGTTGCTTCCCATTGAGCCCATTCTTGTGAGATCTGTGGTTTGGAAAGTGACTTTAGGTATCTAGTGGTGGTGCCTGAACCCGCAAGATTGTAGCCAAATGTACTTGTGTTTTTCTCTCAAATGCCTCTGTCTGTACTATACCACAGCGCTGAATTCATTACTCACTGCAGAAGTCCCTTTTCCTTGCATTGAGTCTACTTGAACTGGAACCTGCATTTATGTTTTTTGATTGTGCACAGAACAAGTCTTTCATTCCCCCTTTCATAGTAAGGTGATCATGTTTCTTCACTAAACAAATTTCCATGTGATTCATTGTTCAGGTGATAGGTTAGACAGCTGTTGACTGGTGATTTTTAATAACATATAGTTATGCCCCTGCTATGAATATCCATGATTCAGCAGATTCAGGTGGTGGCCCAAATACTTTGGTATCTTTTCTCGTTGATTTTTAAAATGTTATAATAAGCTATGATTTAAGTAATAATTATACTTTGTGAGAAATAGGTTTAAGAAATGAAAGTGTCTTCAGTTCGAAGTGTTTAAAATAAAGCTCCTGATGACTATCTTTCTTTAATATAGGTTGTAGCACATGAAACACACTGCAGTAAAAGAAAACATCCTCTGAAAAAATAATGTATTCCCAACATTGAAGAAAATTTAGCAGAATACTTTTGAACAGATGCTTAACTCACCCTGAAATTTTGTCTATGTAATAGCCGCCTATCGTCTAAATTTTGGGTTTTTAAACCACTGTTGTCAAATAGAAAACAATATCCACTATTTTTATGGGCAAGGTAACAATGAAAGCTTTCTTGGGATTCTTTATTGAAGCAGTAGACTAACATGTTTTTGCTGAAATCCATGTTGGAATTAGTGTCTGCGGAATGATGCTAAATGGTGGACAAGGGGAGTGGGGAACCAAATTTATGATATAATTAAGTGGGGCAGGGGGGAATAAGTAAATATATTCTATTTTCAGACTCTAGGAGTTACTGAGTAAGAACTGAAGTGTCCTTGCCATGAGTTTATAAATTGTGCGTTTCAGAAATTATAATTTGGAAAAGATAATGGAATAATTTTAAGTTTCAACATCTTTCTATAACTTCAATAACTGTGCAGTTTGAGCATGTCCTTAGATCAACTGATATTACTGGGGGGGGAGGATGACACACACAGAAATGCTTTTTTTTGCAGAGCTGGCATAAGATGCAACGAGTGTCTAAATGTCCATTTTTAAGTGTGTTTACTTAGGAAGTAGCTTTATAGGGTGTTTTTCATTTTTTTCAAATGTCTGTTGCATTAAGCCTTGAGATTTTTTTAGCTCACTTTAGCCACACCAATATCTCTTGCCGTTACGTGCTAGAATCAGACACTTTAACCTTACAGTAGTGCTTTTCATAGAGGAGCTGTAAAGCAGATATAATTAGTTATAGCTTAATTGTATGACTAGTTGGAGAGAGGTAATTTTGTATGAGAACTTTACTTACTGAATAACTTTGTTTTTCTTCAACAGAATTCCTGTAAATACTAGTAAATGTTGCTGGTGGTGTGCACTCTGGAGAGATATTTTTACTACAGATACTACCAAGGCTTTGCGAATGGGATGAACATTCTGCTGTTGACTGCTTACTGACAGTAACCAGCTGTGCACTTCACCGGTGATGTTTTCGTTCTCACATTGTCCAACTGGAGTTTGCTTATACTGATTTTTAAAAAGAGGAAGAAATCAAAGTGGAGTACCATAAATTTGACATGGATGATAAAAAGAAAGATAAGGACAAGCCAGATGAAAGAGTCACACGGCCTAGTGGGAGGTCAGGCCATAATCTGCGTGGAAGTGTTTCTTTAAATTCTGGAGTGTTAATGGTCGGACCTAACTTTAGAGTTGGCAAAAAAATAGGATGTGGTAATTTTGGAGAACTACGATTAGGTAAGATCTTTGTTCCTTTATTTCAGTTTACCTTATTCAAAGCCATTGTATGCAGTCTAGGCTTGAAAATGTCTACATGAACACACTGTAAAGCTCTTCAAACTACTTTTAAGCTTCAGATAGGTTAAATTTGCCTTGCACATCTTTTGTAGCTTGACCCCGGCCAATGCAAGCTCTACCACATACTAAGAAACTGTGCAGCAGGAGACTTTCTGCAACTAAAAATGTTTGGTAACTCTGTGCAATGCTATCCTAAATTCAGTCAGTTGCCTCTTCCAAGATGCTGGGAATTACTTCATGGTTGTTGTATTTTGCTACCTTTCCTGGCTTCCTGAAGCAGTTTATTCAGGTGTATTTGGGGCTAAATGTATGTGAAACGCATCCTCCTCTTGGCTTATAGTACTGTGGTGATGGAGGTCTCTTGAAGACAGTGTAGCAGGCACAGTGTTTTTCATAGCAGCAAGCTCATGGATTCCTTGGTTTCCTTTTGATCAGCAGCAGTGTAGTGAGTGAGAATCCCTCTGTAGAGAAAATGTGGGAAGTGGGTAATTCAGTCACTTAGTTCCCTGCTGAACAGATGGATGAAAATCAAATGGTGAAGGGAGAGACTGAGAAGGACCTGTGGAATTTTGAAGAATTTGGGCAACAAAGCTGGAAGTTTTACCATTTAATAGACAAGTCAAAATAGACACCAAATGATGGTTGTGTGCTTTAGTTTTAGTTTTGAGGACTTAAATTTTCATCATGACAGCATGATAAGCCGGGGTTTTCAAGGTCTGGGAATTCTGTATGTGTTAACTAATATAACTGGGCACTCAATTCCAGTATTCCTGGAAGGCTTGAGTTAATGTGCTGTTTCAATGTTTAAAGAGAGATGGTTTTGTAAGTAGGATATTTGAGAGTAGATTGGGGTGACGTAGGTTTTGTGTTTGTTGATCTTCTGCTTCAGGTAGAATTACTACTCATCCTACTGACAGTGTTTTTAATATAATGCTTGCATAAAACATAACATGTCATATTTTATGCGTGTTATAAGCATGCATATATTAGCATGTTTTTAATATAGTACTTTCTGAGGGCCTTATATCTAGCCTGAGTCAGAATGTGAACAAGCTTAGCATATTAATACTGTAGAGGCATGAAATAAAACATTGCTGGAGTTCTGACTGAGAGTACTGAATTTAACAGTCTCAGTAAGAGGGACCCTTGTTATACCTATTAATAGTTAAACAAGACTGATATATGTTGGCCTTAACAGTGTTAGATATCTGCCTCTGCAGTTCACAAGTCAAGCTGAAGCTCTGTTTTCAGCTTGTTCTAAACTTTTGTAAACTGGCTTTGATAACTTTTCTTTCAAACCTCCCCATGAAGAGATTTAAATGAAAAGTTTATAATTAGTCACAATTACTTCTGAAAGCAACTATACACTAATATTTTTTTTGCCTGTCTGTTATCTTGGAGTGTGTACAATGTACAGAGTAGATAATCTGGTTCAGATCAGTATCAGACTAACTCATTTGCTTGCAGCAGATACAGAGTGAAATAATCTATGTCATTCTAAATACAAGTAGGACTTTAATACTTGACTTTAAGACTTGAAGTCTGATACTACTGAAATGAAATAGGACAAGCAAGTATAAGAAATAGGAAGAAGGTAATAGTATAGTGTACTGTCCTGCAACAGCCACCAGGACAAGTGCAGGCTTTTTTTAACATCTGCTTTTTTGGCATATATAGTACATATTTCAAATCCTTATTTATTGCTTTTTGTGGGGTAAGATGTTTTAAATGTGTAAGTTACTGAAAGCAGGAGTTAAGATTGGTATTACAGATTCTGATTTAAATTTGTTATTTTTTAATATTTACTGTATTGTCTTGAATTACCACATAGAAAGTTACGATGTCCCTTCTGATGTTTCTTCACAATATCCCTTCTGATGTTTCTTCACAATAACCCTGTTATTCTTCACTTAACTGTAACTGGATTTGTTAGCTACTCCAGTAGCTGATTTCTACTTCTAATAGATGGAATGAACAGGGCTCCTGCAGCAGTTTCTTTTAACATCTTCTAGATTGTAATAACATACAAAGACACAGAATCATCTTCAAACAAATTACACTTTTTGTCAAAAATGTAACTCAGATGATCATAAGATAAGAAATAACTATCTAAGATGCCTGGATTTCCACTCTAGTCCCTGGAAAGGTCTTGGAATTATCCATTCTTTTGATGGTCAGATTGGGGCATGCTGCCCATAGTGATTCTGTGTTTATTATTGTACAGCCTTCAGGTATTTTACCTTTTGCAAAGTTAATCCCTTAACAGATACATGACTTCAATAATTTTTTTGCAGCTTTCCAAGAGTAGTTTTATTTCTAAAAACTAAGGATTAGAACTGGTATCATAGTCCTTGACTATAAATGTAGCTGCCTTCTCAGGGAACCTTTTTGTCTTGATCCATGTCCTTTCCTTGTCTTTGTTCTTTAACAAAACAGAGCTAAACATAGGAAATTCAGACATGAGTAATACTACAGAGAAATAAGTATGATTGTTATTAAAAGTAATACACAGTAATTTAAAGACTGCAGAGAAATGAAAAGTTTCGGAAGTGATAACTTATTTTTTTCCTTTATCTGCTATTTTTTAATTTTACATCTATGGAGCTTGTTTAATATTTTAGGAATTGCATACCGTTTGAAGTAATGCTTGTTGGAATATATTTATCCAGTTGCGGAATCACTTTTAAAGCAGCAGATGCATTTTCCAAATGGTGTAAGCATTCAAATAGGTAATATTCTTGTCCTAAGTTTAAGCTTAGTAAATTACAGAAGTGAGGAAAAATATAATCTTAGTTAATTCTAACCTGAATTAGTGTCTGGTGTTCCAAAACCATATGACAATTTAAAAATAAATTTTATATAGTTTTCAGCAATAAATATCACATTTCACGTGCTGTAACTTACCAATTTTCAAGCTTTTCTAGTGTATAAAAATTTTGTAAACTTGGTGAAATAGCTGAAATTCTGAGTGAAACTGCCACTTCTTACAGTATTCAAGAGCAAAGGTTTCTTTGAAGTATGGTATCAGACTAATAAAGCCACATTTTCTTTAAGTCACTATCAGAACACCTAGCACCTTAGATGAAAAATGTTTCAAAGGTTTTCTTGAGGGTTTAAATGGCATTTTACTCAAACAGGAAAGCAAATGTCTCATTCTTCTTGTTTTTGTTCTTTTTTCAAGGAAAAAATTTATACACAAATGAATATGTGGCAATTAAACTGGTAAGTTAATTTTGTTTAAAAGATTTGGGGTGAGAAAGTAATCAGAATTTTCCTTTCATATGTAATGATTTAATCTTCTTAACTGAAATCCTTAATAGTCTTGTATGTTTTCAGCTGACTAGATGAAAGCAGTTAGTGATGGATGTAATTATGTGCTTTGGCCATGTTGAATAAAACAAGTGTTAATTGTTGTCACTGTTCTCAGAGCTAAATCTATGTAAAGTTGATGATGGCTGACTGCTGCTTCAAGGATACACTCAGCCGTGTTCCTAGTAGATAGCTTTTTTGGTGCAATAAATAGAGGCACACCAAATTTAATATGAACCTGGTATCAGGTAACTATAGAGAAGCTCCAGAAATTCTGCAGACCGCCTGTGTTTTAACACCCTTATTCCTGCCCCAAACTGTTTTTCATCTGTAATCCCTGATATTTGCACATCTGTTTTGGTAGCCATGTTTTATTACAATGATGTGTAAAATGTTTCCTTCACTCTCAAACATGGTAAATTTGGATATTTTGTTTATGTCATTGTTCTGCTTTTTCTGAATCTTTCATCAGAACTACTCAATTTACTTCATGTTTTGCTTCTGGATACTTTTAACTTCTTGGTAAATTACTATTTTCGTAACCAAAGTATTTCAAGATGAAATTCAGTTGTTTACTTTTTGTAATTGAAGGAATTTTAGGACTCCCATTAATTTCTTGTTGCTGCAGTAGGACAGAATGTCTTTCATAGCATAGTATGATGAATTTCTGGTTCTGAAAACTGAAAGGTAAGTTGTGGAAACAAATACATAACTTTAGATGGGGAATCT
The DNA here is from genome assembly GCF_964289735.1 of Phaethon aethereus. NCBI lineage: Eukaryota > Metazoa > Chordata > Aves > Phaethontiformes > Phaethontidae > Phaethon > Phaethon aethereus. The sequence goes on along the minus strand of NC_138577.1, from coordinate 68,922,669 downwards.
AAAAAGCATTACAAATTTATCTAGCTATCTCCTGAAAAATATTTGTATCTCCATACTTACTTAGAAAAATATTTACTTCAGGAGTAGTTATAGATTTAACAACATCCAAGTTACGGTTTGAAAGAACAGCATTGAATGCAGTTTTGAGGGTTATTGTGTGTGTGTGTTATACCAGATTTAAATTAATTTTGTTTTAAAATACCTTGAAGTTATTTTGTATGTCTGGTAAAACTTGAAAATGGTCTGAGAATTCCTCTAGTTAGAGGCTGTTTACTATAATGCACATTCAGAAATAGCTTGCAAGATTTTGTTTTGTTTTTAAGCACCCATTACTTGATGCAGAGCAAGAGAAGTTTTTATTTTTTTAATCTGATCAGTAGGTTTTAGTAAAACAACTTTATTATTTATGTAACTATTAATAAACTTAGCTAGTATTTCAACCCATTTCAACTCTCAAAGAGACTGTTCTTGACAACTTCTACTGTATTTGTTTCCAAATTACTCAATATTACAGCTGTGCAAAAAGCTTGAAGTATCGTTATTGAATAACTTTGAAGTCACTAAAGAACCAGTGTAGTCAAGTATGTCTAACTTACTAGTAGTGCTTGAAGAACTGAATATGCAGTTAACTTTCTGAGTTGTCCTCTTACATTAGTGGTATGAAGAGGTATAGTGTCTTTGCAATAAGCAACAGATGGAAGGAATCATAGTGAAAATCAGCACTGGAGCTTACATCAGCATTGTGAGGTAAATACATTTATCAGTAGGTAGAACTAGTGAGTTCTTTTAATATGGTTCTCATTTTTTATATATCTTTCAGCTCTTTTGAATTTATTTCCAAGTTGGAAGAGATTTGGGTCACAGGGTTCAGTCTGTTAAAAGGAGCTGCATTAAATTGTAGGATTTAGCTGAATTGTGCTTTTTTGCGTCTTTTTCTGTTCCTAGCGGAGGCCAGGACTTTATTTTAAGTTAGGTAGGTTGTACTTGCTCCTGGGATACCATCTGTCTCTGGCACCTAGTCCCTTTGTGTTTGAGAGCAGTCAATTAGGCCCGTGCTCAGTCTTTCTTTTGGTATCTTACATGAGGCACTCTTAGTTTCCTCTGTGTTTTGCACCTGTTGTATTCATGTTTAGCCCTTCCTGAATGGGATTACTTGAATTATGTATGTATTCTAGTTTGAGTAGTAACCCTTGGCAGGTACGGTTGTGGTAGTTATCTCTCCTGCAGTATCCTAAAATTGTTTTCGTGTTCCTCATGGTAGCATTCCATTGTTGATGTACTGTTTTCTTGTCAGCATCAAGATGATTCCTATGCCAAATATTTTGTGTATAAATGGTAACTATACTCTAGTGCAGGAGGATTCTGTGGGTTTCTTTTGAGAGCATGAGTTATAATGGCTGCATTTATACAACAGCTTGCAGGAGTACTTCTGATGTTAAAAGTAAATGGATTTTATAACTACTGTTTTGACTTAAACTTTTCATTGTATTGAATTAATATTTCCCTCATAGACGAAGTTATACAAGTATGTTCTTGTTTATAATGTTTATGGCAGTTTCAGGACTGACTTGTGTAAGAAAATACTTTAAACAATTTTTCTGTAAAACCTGAGGGTCATACAATGTATGCGTTTTAATGTATAAAGTTTATATGTAAATGCGTATTTATTCTGGTAAAATGGCAACAGTTCCAGGACCTTACTCTTAATCTGGTTTCTTCCATTATTGCCTATTCTGGTCGTGCAGATATTCAAGTTTGAAAGGCTAGAACAAACTCTTAAGAACTGGAATGAGACTCTTAAGAACTGGACTTTATCAGTTGTGCACTGTCTAGCGGCGTTTGTATGTTTCTGCTGGTCTGTTAGTCTACAAATTGGTATCTTGTGATCAAATAGTTCTTAAGCAATAACCATTTGGCATACATAAACTGTACCTTTCCTGCTCACCTCTTCATTTATTGTTGGGTTTACTTTATTACATGACCCTCTACTTCACTTAAACCTCTTATTCCCTATTTGGCTCTTCCCTCTTCTTGAATCTGCTTCCATCTCCTTTGACAAATTTCTGCATTGCCCAAATTTATCTCCTCTGCAGGATGCTTAACCACTAACCGAATACCAGCTAAATTAATTGCAGCTTGAACTGCTTCTGGAAATAAGTGAATTTTTCTATCTGTCTTTGTGTGAAAGATAGCAAGTTACAAGGTAGTCACTACTACTTCTAATCTGTAATCTTTAATTCATGGATTCATTAATCATTCCAGATTCATGTTAAGATTTTAATCCTTGGAATTATAAGTGGAGTGTGTGTGGGAAGAAGAATGTAATTGGTTCCAAGGCTGGAATGCTTTTTTCCTCCTTTTCTTCTTTTTTAAAGAATTATTGCAGTCTACAATGATACCATCTCAGAACCTCTCTAGGAGGCTGTAGTAAATCCAAATCAAATGCAACTCTGTTCGAGAGTGTGATCTGTAACAATTCTTAAAGAGCTGTTTCCTGAAAACAGCTTTTGTTTGTTTTTACTTAAGAAAATAAGAAGCAGAGACAGAAGAGATACTGAGTAGGAATTCTCACTGGATTACTAAAAGCATGACAAAGCACAAATATAAAGCACAATATAAACATTCATCTAACATTAGAGTTCTTGAAAATATCTAACCTTATGGTTAAAGTAAGCAAACTGTTTTCTCAAAGCCCTTCCCCAAAGGGAAGTGACATGTCTTGAAAATTGTATAGTAGTTTATTCCACATATTTGGCAAAAAAATAATTGCAAAAAATATACATTATAAACTTGATACAGACTTCACATTTCAGGTATCTTTATGCTTTTCTTTAAATGTATAAGCATCCCACAAAAGAAAAAATGGAGGGAAATAACTTGGTTCAAAAGAATCTCTCTGAACTAAGGAGCTGTTTTTTCTGCTGCTCAGGTAACTGGTGCTTAGTAAACTGCACGTTAATTCTTTGGTGGCAGCAAGACTGTGAGTCCCTCATTAAGAAAAATGCTTTTTTGCAAGTTTTGAAATAATTAAGACTCGCATGTAAAAGCAGTGCAGTCAAGATCATTTACAGAACATGGCAGAACTCCTGGAACAGTTCTTTAAGGATACTTTAGTGAAGACCTGAACTCTATTTAAAGTAAACAAAATATACTAATTTCTTTTGATAAGCAGAGAAGTTGGCTTCAAAGTCCTCTGGGATTAACATGATGTCTGAACAGTTATGTGTTCCCAAGCTTAGTTTTAGATTCTGAAATGTACTGAAATACTACTGAAGCTGAGAAGACCCATGATTTGCTATTTCTTTGTTATTCTTGAATATGCTTTTTAGACTTATTCATAAAAATGTAGTTACAGTGGTGTATTCACTCTTATGTTATGATGGAAGATTACGTTTAACATACCTTTGTCTTGATTTATCCGTATCTATCTATCTTTTCTCATTTATCAGTAGTTCATTACATACTGCAAAGTGGGATATGTAGGAACAGGACAAATTTTATTGTGCTTGTCCTCTCACAAGTTTTATTGAATGAAAAATTGTATTTATTTCTATGTTTGGAGTTACTGAACAGTCAGGAAGGTGGATAAGCCTCCTTACAAAAATAAGGCAATTCCAGAAGAATGTCAGCAAATAAATGGACTATAAGTACATACTACCACATTTCTTTTCACTGTTACTGGAGGGAGTAAAAGTATTTAATTATCTCTCTCTTAAGCAGGGTTTAACTTCAGTCTTTGGCTGTTGTGCAGTTGCCAAGTAGATTTTTTGGACTGTTTGAGAACATTTGCCTTCTGGAGGCTTATGAGAACTGTTTCCTGGTGATGACTGGAACAAGTAGCATTCATTTGAAAAAGTGTCAAAAAATGAAAGCTGTTTCTTCTCCCAAGGACAGTTTTTTTTGCCTATTTATATAAATTTCATACAATACAATACAAATTATTTATATAATTGTAATACAGCTTGTATTAAAAACAACATCCTTGTTATGGGAGCATCTTCTAACATTGAGTGGTTGATTAAGTTTTGTTAATGTACTATCAATTAAGGCAAAACTATATAATTGAACAAAGTCAAACTGCCCATGAGCCAGTGTCTTTTCTTAGTATATTCAGCAGACATGCAGAATTCTATGAACTAAAATATTTTTTCTTAACTGGCATAATTACAAGCTTTATTTGGAGACTATGTAGTGATTGGTATAATTTGTAGATAACACTTGCATAATACTATTGCAGGCAAACTAGTAGCTAAATGTGTGTGGCTTTGTAAAAGGTTAAAACTTTTCAGTAACACGCCTCCATAGCGCGTTTACCTATACATCGGAAAACTGAGCACTAAAGATTGATAGTTACACTGATTTGCTCAGGCCCACATTTACAGTGAAGTGTTTTGTTAAGGGATATCTGTCTTTACAACTTGACAATAAATTTCATGTTTTCTCCTTATAAACTGTAAGTAGGATCTTTTGGTGTCCCAGTTATTCTTGCTTAGTAATTCAGTTTGTGAGGGATCAACACCTCTCTGTTTTAGAAAGTTCTTGCTGACTTCTTTTTTGAAAAAAAAATTCCAGTGTTCAGCTAGTATGAATGCTCTGGAGCATAAAAAGCATATATTAAATTCTATTTACACACTGTTACATTGGCCCAGTTTTTATTTTTGGGCCTCAACCTTTGTCATCCTGGCAAAATCAAATACATAAGTGTACCCTGACAGGGACTTTGGCTGTAGGAGTAACAGCCATTTGAAATGTGAATGTTTGAAGGAGATGGGTTGAGGGAGAGGACGAAGATGGGTTGAGGGAGAGGACGAAGATACTAATGATTGCACATTGGCTCGTGGCTTCTAATGGCCCGAATGTGCCACTGGGCAACAACACAGCTTAATAAAGTGTTAGCTTCTGGAAAAGATGGTGTGAGGAAACAGATGAGCACCTTGCCCAAACTTTTCCTGAAAACTGACATCCAGGAATATTGTTATGGCTGATAAGTGTATTAATCTTACTGTGCTGCAATTATATTAGGAGCAATTTATGTAGGAATAATGCACAGGTAATGTCCAAATTATCATTGATGCCTTGGAAATCATTATATATCACAAGAAACCAGGCATATCTTCTAAAAGATGCTCTAGGAAATTATTTTTAAGAATCTTATGATAAAGTACCTTTACTTCGCAAAGGGAAATACTCAAGATGTTAGGGCTTTCATTTAGGCTGTTTATGTGTTCCTGTGCTTGATCTCATGTCACTTTATTCTACGAGAACTTGCCACATTAGTATGTAGAACTCAGAACTAAGATTTCATTAACTTACGTAAATTATGTTGGGAAAAGAAAGATTTAAACTACAAACTTATTCTGCTGTGCTTTCTTTGTTGTTTTGGATTTATAGTTTAGAACAGTGCTACTTAATTTCTGCTAAGTTGTGACTGTTTTGTGGAAGGATTTAATTGTTTTTCTTCCAGATCCTAGGATAAAACTTCTTTTTTATAAAGAGATGTCTATCATGTATAGCTGGTGTATGGACAGTCTTTTCAATCTTTTAAGCTGCATATCAGTGCCACCTTTTGAGAACTGCAAGATACATCACCCACATGCTTTAGAGAGACAAATTACTTCTTAGCTGTTCCATTGTGGATCTGTGCTTGGGTTTGCATGTTGGACCCCAGTCCTGTGGAGCAATACAAGATGTAAATGTCCCTGTATGCTCTAGTCTCACCTGACTGAGGTTTATGTTTCTTGGTCTTACCAGCCATTTTGAAAGAAACATTCAAACTTTCCATGTGTCTTGGAAGCAGTAGGGTTAGTTTGTCTGGTAGTGGTGAGTCTATTAGTTTTTAGGCTTTGGCAGAGAGGCTTTGTTTTAAATGTTGTTTTTGTTTTTAAATCAGGAGCCAATGAAGTCGAGAGCACCACAGCTACATTTGGAATACAGATTCTACAAGCAGCTAGGATCTGGAGGTAAAAAGCAGTGTCATGCATTTTACTGTAATGTAATCCAGGATCAATTTTTCACAGAACTTTTCTGATTTAGGGTTATAAATCTATTTAATAAATTGTCCCTAGTTACTTAAAGCAGAAGAAAACTCTCCTAGTCAATGGGTTAATGTATACATTTTTCTAGTATTTTAAGACTTCTTTTGTTCTACTCTTTAAAGTGTGTCTGTGAAATCCTAGGACTACTTAGTAAGTCTTAAATATCACTGAAATTTGTGTGCATATGGGTATACCTTAAACTAAGCATTCTTGGAGTATTCCCAGTGCGTTCTCTTTGAATAAACACAATAAATGACCAAACTGCTAATCTAATAATCACATATTTTTAAAGTTACTATGATATTTAAGTAGCTTCAGTCTTGATTTGACTTCACTTCCATTGATACAGGATATATTGCTGCTCACTAGTTTTAAGCCTCTTAAATACTTCTAAAACAGCTTAGCTTTAAATGCGGTTTAAGATTTGAATTTCTCACTTTGCTCTCCTTGATGCTTTTATACCCAGAAATACTCTTATGATTGTCCCCTCGATGACCCAATTATCACTTTTTGCTTTTAGAGGTTAGCAATACCTAAAACTTCTCACATATTTTTGTGCCTTTCACAAAACTGTATATAGTCAGTTAGCAAGATGTGAAGCTGCTTAAACTAAGCAAATGAGTACAAATCTTCCCTAAATAAGTTATACTCTAGGGAAAAAATCTTATGATATCTCTTCCTTGAAAGTGTTCATTTAATTCTTGGAATAGTTTTTCATAGGTCGTGTAGTTAGTTACTTTTTCAGTTTTTTACTAACGTAGAAGTTGATTGTATAAAATAGACTACTCATAATTGGTTTCTGCATGCACACTCATGGTTTTGGGGAGGGGATGGTTTGCTATTAAAGGCAGCTTGTATTTTGTAATAGTGATTTTGAAGTTATGCTTAAACTACAATATAGTACTACTGAAGCTGAAAAGTCATCTCCGAAAGTCAGGGAATACAAAATGAACATGCCCATATTACTTTCGTTTTTTTGTCTTGAATGTATGTGTTATGATTAATTTTAATACTTTTTAAATACTACTTTTGCTTTCAGAAATTCAGGATCATATGTTCATTGATGCACAAACTGGATAGTGTTTCTCCAGCTAGGTACCTTTCAAAATTTTGTGCTCTTCTTTAAAGACCGTCTTTAGGGAAACATACTTTCCAATACTTTCAATTCGTACAGAACCTTTTTTTGATGCTGTGGTATGAATGCTCTGCATCCAGGAATCTTTAGGGATAACTCTTTGCAAGACATGACATTGTCTATTCTTGTTCAGAGATGGAAAATTAAGTTGTAGAATGTCTAGTCAAAATGTTAAGGCTTGTATGCTTACTAATTGGAGAAAGTCATGAGGGTATAATGCCCTTTTTTTTCTAAGTAGTTGTAAATAATCAGCATATACTAGACTAGCATTTTGGAAGAGCTGATAAGTGGAAAGCAGAGATCTTAATTGCTTAACTAATGAGACACAGCAACACACAAGTTACGGACAGTACCCAGCTGTGAAAACTGAGGTGTAACTATCTAAAATAGCAAAGTAGCTGTGTAGTGGAGGTATACTAGTTCAGACTGCAGAAAATAGGAAATGCTTCTTAGAGGTAGGAACCCTTATGGGAATATTTCTTGGGAAAAATATCTTTTCTTTTACCTTTTTTGTTTGCTGAATAAGATTGGGAGACTGTGTTTAATGTAAGAATGCAGGCAAGTGAAAGTTGGTCTGCTTTACTTCAGGTGTCATTCAGTGTTCGCTGTGCAACAACTATCACTTTCTCTGGTGCTGTATTGAAGTACTGTAAGGAGAATAATCACTCTGATTCTTTGCATGAAGATGAGGATGAAAACAAGACTACAAAACTGATGAGTTACTAGCAATCTTTAATATTGATGAAGAACCTTCTATACACCTCTGTTGTCAAAGTAACGTGCTTTTATTCCAAAGTGAAAGCCTCCTCCAGCAGTGTAGAACCTTGTAATCTCCTTTTAAGTCTTGTCTGATTTTCTCAGGCACTCCACTTGAGACTCCTTTTAATGAGTTTTGTGGGAAAGACTCATCATGAAGAAAGTAATATTCATGCTGCTGTCTTCATGGAGAGAAGTTTAAAAAAAATCACTGATTCCTTGTCTTTCTGTGGCACTTTCCCTTTTCCCATCTTTGCAGGAGTTTGGCCCTCAAACATGGGAAGTTATGCAACCTAAGACCCTTTTAGAAAAAAAGTTGCAGAATTATATAGTTTCTGTAGTATCAGGAGATACTAAAAATCTTATGCCACATCTATCCATATAGATAATGTTGCTTTATGGGCAGTGGTTGTACTTCTGTTAGCGAGAGTAAATTGAAGGAAGTGTATCTTCATTGTGCAAGCGGCAGAAGAGTCCATCATAGGGGGTACAAAAGTAGCTGTTATTGCTGGAAGAAATTTGAAGTACAGTAATTGTGAGTGAATAGGAGGTTTCTCTAATAAATACTTAATCACTGTAGTGGCAGTTCCATTTGTCTAGAGCCTTCTGGCTTCTCAGCTTCTAAAAATCCACGTAGTCTTTTTCTTAGCTGTTTTTGTTTATTCACAAAAAAACTTCTTGTAATTTGGCTGATAGCTTTATGGACTGCTTATTTTGCATTTAATTGTATTAAATAGCCTTTCCACTTGTTCTCCTTGTGCATACATGTACACACGTGTATTAATAGCAAGTGACTACTAAAAATGGTTTCAGAAGCAACTGGTGAAAAGGGACTAGTATTCCCTTTCTTTCCCAATTTTGTAAGCAGAGCCATTATGTCCTATAAATCAAACTTTATTTTTTCACAAATAGGAACTATTAATTCCAGCGGTTATGCTACCTGTGCTACCCTGAAGCTTGAGGGATAAAATACCTGTAGCCCCTGTGAAATCCCAGTTTATTTAGGTGTGGCATGGGAAGGAAGGAGAGACATTAACATGTGAATGAATAGTTTTGGAAGAAAATGAGGTTATTTTCCTGAAATACCTTCCTGAAAGCAAGTAATGAAAATGTTACTCGGCAACAGATTGTCTTACCTTCTAAGCCTTTTTAATGGAGCATCTTAGTGCTTCCTCTGATGTCGTGAATGCCCTTGATGGAAGGAGTAGCATTTTGAAATTGTGTGTTTTCTTTTCTTCCCTTATCTCCAGCCAATATTTGTCTACTACAAGTCTGCTTATTCTTATAATATCTCTTCTCTTTCGTTTTTAATGACCTTGTGACTTAGTTGTTTTGTGGTGTTGTTATTATTGTTATTATTTTTTAATTTCTGTGGTAAGAGTCCTGTTATTCTGCTCCTTGAATGCCATTGAACATGGAAGACATGCTTGAGTGAAAAAAATTTGGGGGATCTTTTATAGTTCTGCTCCCTGACAGAACAAATAGACATAAAAAAGTGATAGTTGTGCAGGTTTTATACATGGGATCTTTGAACTGAGAGTGTTCTTTGTATTTAATAAAAAGTACTTTTGACTTGCATGAAAAAGCATTAACATTTAAAAACTGTATTCCTTGGGAGAGAATCTGCTCATAAAGAAGGCTTATAATCTGTAACTTCACATTCAGATATGCTTTTTCCTGAAATGCCTGTGAATGTGCAGTAATGTGTAGGTGTTTGTCAGGAAAAAAAATGTGAAGAATCTTTCTTAAACAGGAAAGATTTTATGTACTTTTGGGCCTTTTTTTTTTTTGGAAACATTTTAAATTATTCATGTGAATGGATCTAAAACTTATTAAACTAATTTAAGAGTTGTTTTTAAAAATGTGGCTTATTTTGGTCAATTTATTATGTAGCTTTCATTTAAGTTTTATATACCAACAGAGAATTTTATGAAAATTGCTGTCTCTCTTCTGCCATAATTTTGTCACTCAATAACTGTGAGCATGCTTTCCTCATGAAGTTGGAGATAATTTTGTCAGTATGCAGATATTTGTAGTCAACTGAATGAGCAACCTACAGATGGAATTTAAAATATCTTTAATTCTAATAAAATTCTAGTTAAAAGTATTTTTTCATGGTATCCAAGTATGAATGATAAGACTGATACATTTTCGTAAGTGCACTACTACAAATAAAACTATAGCTGAATTGTTACCTGAAACTATCCTAAGACTTTCAGAATTAATAGAAAACAGTTTTGTACTTTTTGTTGATTTTTGTATTAATCTTTTATGCTATCAGTCTTTCTCCTCATGGTAAGACGATGAGCTGTAGATGTATTTCATGTGCTATACCCATAATTTAGCTGCACATAAATTCAATGTGCTTTCCTACTAGGAGAGACTGGGGGTTGGGGTGGAAATTAGTAACTGCTGGCTCAGTTTGAGTATTGAGCAGTAAAGCTGAAAATTTTTTTGAGGGATTTTTCAATTTAAAAACATTACTGGTGAAAACTTTTAAAATGCCGTATTTCTTCGATGGGTAGGTATTTACAGTGTGGCTCAGTTCCCTCTTGCAGTAAGGAGTCTGTGTATATATTAAAGAAGTGATGTATTGTTATGTGCTGAAGAGCATAAAAACTATTCAACTTTTACTATTTGATTTTTTTTTTCTAACATCTTTTAAGAAATCTGTGAGTCACTAACCATAATGGCTGGGTGTCTTTAGAAGTGAATGAGGACTTGCTTGTACTTAACTATTTGACGAGTGGAACAAAAGAATGGCAGGCATTGCCTGCCTGACCTGCCCTAGTAGAGCTTGTGTCCACAATGCTGCTGTTTTACCAAGAACAGACTGTTACTATATTATCTGCCTACAGCAACAAGGGTTATCCATTGTTGGATTTTAGTTTTTCATTTGAGGTCCTTTTTGAAAGAGGCAAAGATCTCAGTTCTCAAAGTTCAGCTGTGGATTATCCTACTTCTGAAACTGCTGTATTAATGTTTTGGAGAAGGCAGATGCTCAGTATTGTTAATGGTATTTTATTTTTCTTAACTTTTGTACTTCTGTTCTTTCAGCTGAAGTCTAGTTAACACTTCCACTCTTAAAAGTGCAAACACTTTTCTTGCAGGGTGACCATTTGGCTAGTGCTGGTGTTAGTTATAAATTTGCGTACTATGGAAAAAGGTATATTTTAAAAGGTTATGTCTAGTGTGAAATGAATGCTAAGTGTTGCATTCTGTATGTGAGAATATTTTCCATGCTTTGCTACTAACAGTCATGTGGTAAGTGCATTCTACATTGCTAGCTAAATATTTTTCAGTTTTGAGGACATGAGAGCCTGCCTTAGGCCTAACAGAATCATACTACTTGGACAGCGGTAATCAAGAAGTTACCGTTGGGTTAGTGGTTGAAGAAGATTGCAATGCTGGCATAATGCAATTTTGGAAGATACAGAAAAGTTAACAGATAGCTTGTGTATGTAGTGGCTAGTAAATGCTGTTAGTGTAAGAACAAGTCTGTATGTAGTCTTGAGAAGTTGCAGCCAGAGTTATAGTAAGCATTTGTGCATGGTGGTCAACTGCTGTTGTAGAGGAGTGGAGTCTGCTCACCATTTTGGTAGTCAGGCTCAGCAGAATATTTATTTTAGCATTTTGAACATGTCAGGATTCTCCAGATGGATTGAGTGTGTTTTGATTGGGAATTTAGCAAAGATAGTTTGAAATACTCTGAATTTCTGATTTGTTTTGGTACAGAGTGCCTTAAGGCTTGAGATTGAACACTTCTTTGTTATAGGGTACATTATACACAGTTTAATGCTGACTGGTAGGATAGATGTTGCTGTTCATAGTTTTTTTTTCCTTGTTTTCTGTGTTGAAAAGGTGTTTGGGCTGAAGGCCAAGAATGTGGTTCAGTACTTCAATGTTCAGTGCTTTTTCCCATAGGTAAAGACAAAAATATTTCTGGTAGTGAAAATGTGGTTCTTCATCTAATTTCAGTTCAGACCAGCACATGTGTGTGAGATTTGAATGTTCAATGACACCTTTTCAATTTTTTTTATAGAACTCTATTCAGGATATAGAATGCATGAGGCAGATACTGGCAGTGAAAGGGAGGTTATCTTCTGTATATAAGGTAGTGATAGGTGATTTATTTTTTTTAATCTATCACCTGGAACCACTAAAAACACTACTTTTATATGGGATAGGACAATGGGATTTCAGATTGCTATTCAGATGACCTCCAGCTCATCCCCTGGGCCATAGACACCCTTCCACTTCAGCTTGTGGAAGAAAATGCAACACAGCATGGTTTCATCACAGTGTATCAGGGTCTGTGCTCTGATATAACTCTTCCCAAGACAAAATTATCATTGCTTTATTATGATTTCTTAATTCCTTTCTCAACTGTTAGATAGTAAATAAGTTACAATATCAATATTCTACTCTATCATAAGGAAGTATCTTAATAACATGTCTGCTTGATGGTAGTGCTAGAAGTAAATTGTAGCTATATTAATGTGACAAGTGATCATTTTTGTTCATGGATCTTATAGAAACAATCTAAATAACTTACCTCATTCTTTATCTTTCAAAATACTTGAGGATTGGCATCCTGCACTTGCTGTTGTCGTAGGATGAAAATTACGGAATTTACCAGGTTTGAAGTGAGTTTGAAAAGACTTTTATAAGAGTACTCTTATGTGATATATGTGCAAACATATTAATTAGCTAATTGAATGTTTCCGGTACTAAATTAAAGGAGTAATAATTTACCAGAGCTTCAGATTTTTAGAATAAAACTTCATTTCTAAAACAAGTGCATTATATTTCTAACAACTGATAACAATGAAAGTTGAGGACAAAATGCTGAGCTGTTAACTTCAGAGTTAGAAAGTAATTCAGTTCAGGGTACTCTTAGTTTTATATAAGTAAATAATGTTTTAGAAGTTCTGAGTATGTGTCTTTGAGTTGTCTCACTTCATAACTTGCCCATATATCTTGCTAACAGTCACTCAGTATACACGAGAAGTGATTTTTTTTTTTTTTAGTAACTTCACATGAATGTTGCTTTGATCTATACTCTTAGGCAGGTAGCTGAGAATTTGCTCTTAAACTGAAAACTGTTTGTTTTTATTTTTTTAGTAATGTGGTCCTACTTTATTACTTTTATCTACTTTGGGGTTATTATGTAGGAGAATAAACAAAAAGCAGTTAGTTGAAGTGTTTTTTAATCTCTTTTAAATAATAAAAATACAGAGCATGTGAACTTCAAAAAAATCATACTCTGTGCTTAATTTAAAAGTTCATTGTTAAAACCACTTAAGTTGAATCAAATAATGAGTCTCTTGACTGAAGAACTATCTGTTCATGTGCACTGATGACTGCTGTGGTTTTGTGGTGAATTGTTTGGTGAAAAAGCTGACTCAGTTTTGAGTTCCGTTGCTGCTGATATACTTGAACAGGAGGGTTGAGCTGCTCAATTATTACTGTAAGTGTGCTAATATTTATGTCTAAAGAATGAACGATCATCATAATTATAAGTTTATTTTTTAAGTATAGTCCACCAACAAACTATAAAAAAATGTTTCTGGCAGTTTTTCTTGTTTTATGCCTGTCATTTCTAGCATTTTGCTTAAGGAAATGTAGATAATTTGTTCAATTTATAGTTAAAGTAACTCTTTTTCCCCTATAATAAGTGCAAGTGATCTGGTAAGAAGACACAGCTGCTTAAATTTAAATATAAGTAATAGGTGCACATGTTAATGTTTGAGTGGTATACAAAAATTTGTGTTGATTTTGGAATAGACATCACACAGATTGCAGAGAGTAATCAGTGTTTTTCGTATAAAATGTAATAGCTGTAATTGTGAAGGAAGCTTGGTGGTATGGCTCACAAAGCATTGTGATTGTTAGATAAGTATATATTTGATTTAATAAGGCTTACAGTAAAAATGCATGTCTAATTCTGTTTTAGTAATATAAATAACTGCTTATATTAGATCTGTCTTAATGGAACAATCTTGCTGCTATATTACTATTTCTTAAATTTGCAAACATATTCTTGTATTTCTAAATAAGAAATGCAGTCTAACTGTTGTGCATGCCTCCAACATGGCATTTTAGCAGTGAAGAAGTGATACTGCTTATATAGTGGCTCATTCCATGTTTAGAGTTTTACAGTGCATGGATGATCATGGTTTCAGTAGCCATAAAGTGCTATGTTTCCTGAGATTGTATGGCTGCCTGTGTATGCTGCTTTGGTTTTGTGTATGCATGGTTTTGTGTATGCTGCTTTGGTTCAAGTAAAAAAACACATATGGCACTATCCTGGATTTTGTAATCGCTTACTTTCAGAGGATTCAGGCTGGATTCTGTAGTCTTAGTAAGGAATGCTTGTGTTTGTGGCAGGTTGTTGAATTGTATCCTTGACAGAGTACCAGTGAAGATGGCTGTAACTGCAAATCTTCAATCTACTCAGTTTAGGGTACTTTCTTTGTGTCCAATGAATTGCCACACCTGAAAATTAAAACTACAAATAAAAGGCAGTAGGGAGTGAGTAGCTGAATACAGAACAGCTTGTTCTGCAAGTGCAGTCTTAAGTATTTTATTGGCATTTATGGTTCTCATTTAACAGACAATCTAAGCAATAAGATACATGCAGATTACATCAGTAGGTATGTTGCTTGCCTGGCTTGGAGGAAACTCTAGAAGGAAACTAATATTGCAAGAAACTGAAAAACACTGACTGAAAAACTACTTACTTGCCTAACAGCTTTACAAATTTAGGTTGCATTTTGTAGAGATATTTTGTCAAGATATGGGTCAAAGTTAAGTGAATGGTAGGTTGAGAACACAAGGTTAAGTACAAGTGGTGTTGCCATTGACCTGTGTGTTACGTATTTCTTTAACAGTCAGTCTCTGCTGCTTGTTTATATATCTGGTTTTTTTTCTGAATGAGGACACACATATGCAATAATAGAGGCTACTGTGTAGTATCTGTGTTAAACAAAGTAGCTGGTATTTTTGCTTTAAGATAGGGATCTTTGTTCATGCTAGTCATGTATATTGCATTAGATAATTGCAGTGAACAGTATGCAGCCTCATCAAATCAGGTTTGATGCTGAAGTTCTTGAAAAAGATGACAGCCAAGGTAGATAATGGTCATGAACTAGACATACCTTTATTTTAAAGAAAATCAAGTGGAAGTTATTTGACAGATACAGTTGTAATGTACCAATAATGATTTCTTTTTTTCTAATGTTTTTATCTTGTCATCGTTATAGAAGAAGTCGACCTGTCAGCTTTAAAAACTTTCTGGACATCATGTACCTAAATATGGTGGACTAAAGCATTTGAGTGATAAACTAGTCTTGACAGATGACAGAGGTGGTTCTATTCTATAACTGATTACTCAGTGCTAAGAAACTGGGAACAGGAGAGAAGAAAACAACACTCGTGTTCCTTTTCTACTCTCTGAATATACAGTAAAGTATGTCTGACTTACCTCCAGTATTTTACTATTAGTATTACAATGTACACAGTTGTGGAAAAATTTACTAACTGGAGGATATGTGCCCCTTATTGATATTTTGATGATGATTTTGATAATATTTTTGATTTTGATATCTTGGTGATGTATAACATTTATCACAACATGATAATTTATGTGTAATAGTTAATGCCATTTTCTTGATCTCATAAACACAAGGCGGTAGTCTTCTGTAGTTAGCTTTTTAAGAAATACTTGAAAATAAGCTTGTATAAGGAGTAGCAGTATTGACTCTGCTGTTTTCTTGTATGTTTGTGGGAGCATTAGTAGCATTACGTTCAATGTGTGGTTTCTTTGTAGGAATCATTTTAAGCTGCTTGTCCGTTTTGTGAGGGGTAGTTCAGTGAAAACTAGACAACATATTCCATAAATCCACTTGAATGGGCACATGTAAACTGCAATAAGCCAAAAATGAGTGAACAGAATAGTACACTACTGTTTCCACTCTTCTGCCAGGATCTCTCCTGTGCATACCATATGTGATATAACTATCTGAGTGAGGGCTCCAGTGTCAAGTTGTACACATAATATTGGCAGAGCTTAGTTTCTTATTTTTAGATAAAAAATTAATACAGGTTCTCATATTTTTCCCCAGCACCTCAGTGGATAGGCTTGTGCACTTTTTGGGTTTCTGCACTTTTATTTTGGAGGTCACTGGTGTACAGCAGCAACATGAAAATGAAATGGTGGCTAAAAAAAATTAACTCTCTTTTAAGGGAAAAAGACCCCAAATACTCTTTATTAGTAACATATTACTTTCTGACTTTTCTTCTGGAGATGTAGAGACATGAAGAAATAATGAAATTCATAGAATCATTTAAATTGGAAAAAACCTTTAAGATCGAGTCCAACTGTTAAGCTATTACTGCCAAGCCCACCATTAAACAGTGTCCGTAAGCACCACATTTAGATGTCCTTTAAGTACCTTCAGGCATGGTGACTCAACCACTTCCCTAGGCAGCCTGTTCCAATGCTTGATAACCCTTTCAGTGAAGAAATTTTTGCTAATATCCAATCTAAACCTCCATTTGTGAAACTTGAGGTCCTTTCCTCTCACCCCATCACTTGCTACTTGGGAGAAGACTGACACCCACCTTTCTACAACCTCCTTTCAGGAACAGAGCGGTAAGGTCTCCCCTCAGCCTCCTTTTCTCCAGGCTAAACAACCCCAGTTCCCTCAGCTGCTCCTCATAAGACTTGTACTCTAGCCCCCTCACCAGCTTCGTTGCCCTTCTCTGGACACGCTCCAGCAACTCAGTGCCCTTCTTGTAGTGAGGGGCCCAAAACTGAACACAGGATTCGAGCTGCGGCCTCACCAGTGCTGAGTCCAAGGGCACGATCACTTCCCTACTCGTGCTGGCCACACTATTTCTGATACAGGCCAGGATGCTGTTGGCCTTCTTGGCCACCTGGGCACACTGCTGGCTCATATTCAGCCGGCTGTCAACCAGCACCCCCAGGTCCCTTTCCGCCAGGCTGCTCTCCAGCCACTCCTCCCCAAGCCTGTAGCGTTGCATGGGGTTGTTGTGACTCAAGTGCAGGACCCAGCACTTGGCCTTATTAAACTTCATACAGCTGACCTCTGCCCATCGATCCAGCCTGTCCAGATCCCTCAGCAGAGCCTTCTTACCCTCAAAGCAGATCAACGTTCCTGCCCAACTTTGTGTTGTCTGCAAACTCACTGAAGGTGCACTCAATCTCCTTGTCCAAATCATTCATAAAGTTATTAAACACAGCTGTCCCCAGTACTGAGCCCTTGGGAACACCAGTTGTTACTGGCTGCCAACTGCATTTAACTCCATTCACCACAACTCTTTGGGCCCAGCCATCTGGCCAGTTTTTTATTTATAATACAGTGATGTTAGGTTATTGTTCTTAAGCAAAAGCATCAAGTCTATTTTGATTAAAAAACAAAATGAAACAACCCTCCAAACTTCTAGTACTTTGAACTGTTAATATGAAATGATTTTATAAACGCAGGAAATTTTAGACCTAATACTCCATACTTCCCTTCCAGACATTGGTGACTTAACATGATAAAACACAATTTTAGTGTATCCTGGAGTTTTCATCTAATCAGAAGATCAAGTGCTGTAGGTAGATTATGTACTGTTCTTGCCATGTTAAATAAAATGAAATTGATCACAGCAGAAATGCCAACTCCCTGCCCTGGATGTATACTTAACAGGAATTGCTGTGGTGCTTTCATGATATGATGTGGTAGAATAAATTGTTAAAGGGTATTTTTTTCACATCCTCTATAAACATGCTTCTGAAATTAGCAAGTTTGCCTACCAATCTCACAATGTCACAAATTATTTTCTACAAGTGTTTCCTCTTTTACTAGCATGTAGTCATGCAAACGAGTTTTGTAAATTTAGACAAAGCCCCAAAGTCTTCTGGCTTCTGTATTTTTGAAGTACGTTCAGTATTTTAAAATATTATGAAGGGGCACAGAGCAGATGCAGTGGTAATAGAGGAGACTAACTTCTCTTGGGAATATTTGGTGTTAATGTCTTTAAACATGCAAATACAAGAACAGAGATTCTCAGAATGTGTCTCAGGCCATTACAAATTGTGCTTTTTCTTCCAAATTGCCAGTGCTTTTCCTGTTCTTTGTATGCTCAGGTGGTTTGTGTTTTGGGGTTGGTTTTCTTGACTTATGTTTCTGCACATCTGTTGGATAATTTAATTTGCTTCTGCAGACACATCCACATTTCCAAGTGTAATCCACCATAGCAGAAAGTGGGGGCAGAAAACTTGAATTCTAGAGTTACGATACCCCCTTATGTGTACAAATATCTTTTCTGATCCATTATCTGATAATTAGACATGATCTTTTTGAAATTAAAACCACTGCCTTATACCATGTTGTGATGTACTGTGCAGTGTGGTCTATGCTCCTTCATTTGTAGCCATGAACTACTGTTCTGAGGTCTTTCTGAAATGGGTATCATTATGCATGTTAAGTGTATTAGTATAAATATGAGTATGTTTATGCATATTTAAAAAATAAATGGAAGCTCTAGTCTTCAGAAAATTGAACAGTTAAACTGGATTTTTAGGTCTTATGTTTTCATTATTCTCACATGTAGGAAAAGAGATTAGTGAAAATGCTCTTAAAATGCTGCATTCATTTGCTTTTAGTTTTGCTAAAACTGTAAGATGTGGAGTGGGTTTTTTGTTTTTTTTACCCAAAGCTGTAGTGGTCACAATTACAGATCTCTGCCCTGAGTGTAAGTAGCACTGTAGAAAGGTATGAAAAACTTGAGACTTGTTGTACCTCAAAAAACACCCAGAGTTAGGAATGTTTTCATTTGATCTACAGACAAGGAAAGCAAAATCCAGTGTTTCGTTATGGTATTCTGAAAATAGATTTTGTGGTTCTGTATAGTACAGTATTGTAACAATGGGCACTATAGGAAAAGCTCATATGAAAGGAAAAATACATTCCCAGAGTATTGAATACTTACAATAAATGAGACACATAGGATACATACCGAAGAGCAAAAAAAATCTGGAGTAACTAGCTTTAAGTGAACAAAATTTATTCTGATTGAGGAAGAGGTCCTGTGCATATGAGGAAGTGCAAGATGAATAGGGGTAATGATACCAAGTTTTTTTTAATTTACATAGTCACACAATGCATATGTACAAAAAGGTGAAAGTAAAATTGGATCATAAGGCTTTAAATACTGAAATTTTCAAACTTCTGGGTTGCCAGGCTTCTTATGGTAGTTGTTTATATAAAGCTATAAAGTCTAGAATATTTTCATATTAATTTTGGTGGTATAGGTACTTTTCATGGTATTGGTAAAGTATATTAGTATATGTGAAGGTATGTGAACATGAAGATACAATGTGGCATTGTTGCTAATGTAATTGTAAATGCAGTGCAGGAGACTATTAAAGAGTATTTCCAGTCTTTTAATACCTGCATTTATTTTGTCAAATATTAATTCAGCAATTAATTAAAGGGGTGGGTGATCTTATGTGCACTGCTACCTTAAACTGAAAGTTGGTTATGTCTCTACTAAAGGTTTAAATATGTTTAACTGATTTGTTAAACATATTTAACTGATTCTCCTGCTGTGCCAGGAGAAACCTTGTTATATGGGCATGCTTGTTATGCTCCTGTTCAGGGAAAAGAACAGAAGTAATTTCTTCAGATAACATGTAGTTTTGCTGGTCTAAGCTGTGCACATCAGGATACCTTTGTTCAATGATTCTGGTAACAGACTAGATAGTAAGGGAATCTTTTCAGTGCAATGAACGTGACTTTCAGCCCTAGTTTTCAAGGTGTTTATGGCTTTGGTATAACCAGCTGTCTGAGGAAACGTGTACTGTGAGTATCTGTTCCTGCCAGTGTTTCTGGAATGCTGACATAGAAAACGCAACAAAAATAACTCTTCCACACAATAGTAACAGTCTTCACTTTTATAGTTTTTATGAACAGCAAATTAACATATTCAGGTGTTTCGTGTTGGAGAACATAACACTTATTTTGCATCAGGAAAGATGTTAAACTTAGAAATAAGTTTTCGGAGGGACAGTTCATGTTTTGGACTCCATGCAAGACTTGAAAACAAGTGTAGCTTTAACACTAAATTTGATTTTTGCTCTCCTAAATAGATGTATTTTATACCTGTTTACAGAGTGTTTAAGAGATGGGTTACCTGAACATATAGTGAGATATTTTTGTTCCTATATATCCTGTTTAGAAATGATGCAAGCTTTGTTCTGAACTTAATTTTTATTTTAATAATTTTCTAAGTAAAAAAACAACCCACCAAACCACAACTAAAACTGAAAAATTTGTGTTTGTTAGTATAAAATTTTAAACATAAAATCGTGTTTCATTCAAAAACCTGTTGTCTAAAATATTTTAATGATTTGACAATAAGAATAGAATTTAATGGATTCTTTCTGAACATCAGTTTTTGAAAGAATTTTAAGTTGAGTGGTGTCTGGTGTGATACTTCAGAAATGAAATCAGGGCGAATCATTATCATAGGTTCCCCCTAAGACTTCTAAAAATTCCCTCTGTCATCTGTTCATATTACATTAAAAAAATCCCTGTTCTTCATATGGTTTGAATTAGTAAATAAGTCTACATTTTACTAGAAATAGAGATTTTAAAAAAACCCACAAACTTCAACTTTGTGGTGTTTAGATTTTTAATGGGCTAACTCACATTTAAGAAAAATGTTTTCTTTTATGTGCTATCTAAACAGAAACCAAAAATAATGGAGGAAGAGAAGACAGGAGAAGCCTTCCAGTGCAAATTTGAGTAAAAGAAGCATGTATTTGGAAAAAAATGAATACTAACAAGTGATGACTATAACAATGTCATCTATGGTATTTTTATTTTGATGATGCATCTAAAAATTGATTTCATGTCTCATTAAACTTGAGGATTCATTAATCTCTTTCAAATTTTTAGATGATTTCTACAGATAAGGTGGTTTTATTCCTGAAGCTGTGTTATAGTCTTAATTTAAAAAGTTTAATTTAAATGCCTATTTTTTTGAAAAGGAGCTTATTTAAACCTCTCTTCATATCTTTTTAAAATACTGTTTCAATTTCCTGTTACAAAACCTAGCAGATAGGTTCTGATTTTTATTTATTATAAAAACCTTTAAATCTTTCACAGGTCAAACATGTAATATTCATAAAATATTTAATGAAACTGGTACTGCCTTTATTACTCCTGTTGTACTCCTGTAGTTTTTATGAGCTTTTATTGTTGCTTTTGTGTGAAAAATGTGTTTGTAACCAGGTCAACTTGAAATTGGGTAGGGATTTTATTGGTATGTTCATTAATCTTATGTAACCCCTTATAATTACTTTGTATCTTCATTTTACAGATGGAATACCTCAGGTTTACTATTTTGGCCCATGTGGCAAATATAATGCTATGGTGCTAGAACTACTTGGACCTAGTTTGGAAGATTTATTTGACTTGTGTGGTAGGACATTTTCTCTTAAAACCGTTCTTATGATAGCCATACAGTTGGTAAGTAGAATAGATGTTAACTTGAGTGTTTATTAGAATAACTAAATCAGTTTTCTGTGGGTTAAATGCTTATTTCACTTGAGATTTGCACTTCCCATGTTTTAAATTGGTGTTGGTGGCTTCTAAAGAGCCTGTGATACAGTTTTAGCACTTTCATTTACTTTGTTCTAGTTTTTCAAGAATCATTGCATAAATGTAGTTTCATTGTGTCTTCTGAGTTCTCATAATCACAACCTGGAATCATGAATTTTAGTCTGACATACTTAATTGAAAAATAAAAATCTTCATGAAGTAAAAATATTTGTAATCCATGAAAGCAGTTGGATGATGAGACTCCTATATAGCGTAAATATTTGTCCTGGGCATTATCAGAAAGAAAGCAAGCAAACAAAAAAGGTGCCCCAAACCCTTTCAGAAATACTAAAATAGTGCAGATTTATTCAGTGAAGAATCTTTCCTTTTTTTGAAGATTTTCTGATTTGGTTCCCACCTGAGGGTGGGTGGAAGTGGAAAATCAGAGAAAGAGAAACAAGGCTTTGCATGTTTACCTTGGTACAGTGTGTTTTAAATAAGTCCTTATGAAATGTTAATGATACTGAACCTCCACGTCCCTAAATAGGTAGTGATATTTTTACTTATAAAGGGTAAAAACAACTGTTTAAAACACATCTGTAACGGGGTAACAGACCTGCAACTATGGACACATAGACATATTCAGCTTATTTACAGCCAAAATGAGAAAGTTTCTTTTTTAAAATGCTCAAATTATCACAGATCCAAAGATAGCTTTTATTTAATACTTGCTGTTCCTTTCTGAATATATAAATTTTTATAGAAAATGATCCAGCTAGAATGGAGGTTATATGCATAGTGGTGAACTTTAAGTGCTTTTCTCATTTATATTTCTAATATGTAATAGATCTACATGGAACTTTGCTGCTCACTGCTTCATAACATAATTTCTGGTTACAGTTTTAATGTGTACAAAACATACTTGGTGTCAGCTCTTCTGAAAGAAGATAACCTCTGTTATATACTAATTCCTGTCTAATGTCCAATGTGAAAGTTTCCAAGACACGATGTGGTGTATCTGCTTCAAGGACTTGTACAATTTTCATTGACTTTAAGTGGAAGATAACTTGCTAAGACCAATAGCCCTTTTGGTTTTAAGGCGATAGGAGGGGTAATTTCCTCTAAATATAAAGTCAATCTAAGATATTTAGCTACCACCGCAGTTAAATGTGGCAACCTGAAGCTTAAACTAAACTTTCTGTTGTTTTTTCCTTTTATTAAAGATTTCTCGTATGGAATATGTCCATTCAAAGAACTTGATATACAGAGATGTAAAACCTGAGAACTTCTTAATAGGACGACCTGGAAATAAAACCCAGCAAATTATTCATATTATAGATTTTGGTTTGGCAAAGGAGTATATAGATCCAGAAACAAAGAAGCACATACCATATCGAGAACACAAGAGCCTTACAGGAACAGCTAGATACATGAGTATAAATACACATTTAGGAAAAGGTACGTGTGTGTTTTAAGTGCAGAAACAAGAATTCAACAGCTGTCATTTGTCTGAAATAATCTTATTTTCCAAGTTGTAGTTTTTCTTTACTGTGAACTGTGCAAAATTATAGTTTGTCCCTATGGAAATACTGTTTGTGGGACTATGGTTCTCTAGGTCTCTAATCATCATGGTCAGCAAATAATTATATTAAATTTTTTAGACACCCATAAAAGAAATATGAGCTGTATCTTGTTGTATCCTAACATCTTCACATTAGCAATATATCATGGTCGGGTGGGGTGGGTGGGAAGCAGATATGCTTATTAAAGATGTCAAAGTGAATAGACTGCAACAACCCACGTTTTCAATGCTACCTTGCTAGTTTTTTGATCCCTTTGAAATGCACCAAGTAGTGGAATACAAGTAGCTTATATTTGATGCTGATTTCTTGAATTTTTTTTTTAATGCTTATACTGTTAATGAAGTTTTATCAGAGTAGTTAAAGGTTATGCTAGTGTTGTAAATACAATGAGCTAAAGAAATGACATGATATATATAGAGAGGTCAGTTGTTATTTTTGAATTAATAAATTTAGCTGGAAAAAGGTACGTGAGCACTCAAAGCAGTCTTTGTTTATTCCAGTTACACAGAGGTTTTCTAGTGAAACAGGTTTGACACTTGAATTTGTGTAAACTTGTTGCATGTCATCGCATGGTAATCACTAATTAGGTTGCTCTTTGAATTGGTCATATAGAATGTTGCACAATACTTAAGATGCAAAGGTACTTCATGTTAATATGGCAAATGAGAAACCACTACATTTTTCAGATAGTAATATATTATTTCTTCAATAAAGTCAGACCACAGTAGCTTGTGGTTAGCAGCCATAGCTGATGAAATGATGTTAACATGTAGAATCACTGAATCATTTAGGTTGGAAAAGACCTTTAAGATCATCAAGTCCAGCTGTTAACCTAACACTGCCAAATCCATTGCTAAACCATGTACCTAAGCACCATGTCTAGGTCTCTTAAATACTGCTAGGGATGGTGACTCAACCACTTCCCTGGGCAGCCTATTCCAATGCTTGATAACCCTTTTAGTGAAGAAATGTTTCCTAGTATCTAATCTAAAGCTCCTCTGGCATAGCTTGAGGCCGTTTGCTCTCACGCTGTCACTTGCTAGTTGGGAGAAGAGACCAACACCTACCTCACCACAACCCCCTTTCAGGTAGTTGTAGAGAGCGGTAAGGTCTCCCCTCAGCCGCCTTTCCTCCAGACTGAACCCCAGTTCCCTCAGCCGCTCCTCATACGGCTTGTGCTCTAGACCCTTCACCAGCTTCATTGCCCTTCTTTGGACACACTCCAGCACCTCAAATGTAGTTCAATTTAATGTATATTTCAATAATAAAGTCATAATAGATCCCCTTCAAAGGATAATAACTAGGCATCGGTGTTCAGCGTTAATACCTTTTTTAAAAAGGAATTGAGTTACCTCCTCTATAGTATAGGCAAAAAATTTTTTACATAATCAGTATGAGGCTCTTCTGCCTATTTCTGCTTCACTCTTGATGCTTGTCTTAGTCTCAAAATAAATTGTGATGAAATACCTGTCTAACTTTCCTGACTACTGAACTTGCCTCGGGTATATCTTTTCTATGAAAATGTAGAGAAAGAATATGTACAATTACTGTTCAGTGCATTCCATGGTACGTGTAGATGTGTGTTTACAAAACGTCATTCAGCAGCGCTTCAGGACAGCAAACTTTGGAAATCTGCAGCATCTCCAGGTAGTTAAAGAATGTGGGGTTTTTTCAAATTAGAGTCTGCAAATCTTCAAAACGGATAGCAGGAAGACTTAAACAGGTACATTTAACTGATGATGAAAAGTTGATGTTTTCCTATGTTGACATTTCAAAAGGGTATTTATTTCACATGGTCAAGCATTACTTTATAATTTAAAATCAGTTTTGAGTTGTATTTCACCCAACTTGCATGTCCACATCCTCTGGCTTCTTTGTTTCTTCACAAGCAAAACTGGAGGATTTAATTTCATCATGTGCAAACCAATTCTGCCATTCATTCCAGATTTTGGCATGAGTTGGTCTTGGTTTCTCTGCGCAGACTCCTAAAACAAACTCGAAGTTGTCCATTAAGCAGGGAGAAAAAAGCTGGTGTAACTGTGGCTATGTTATGTATCCATATGTAAGATTAGCAGTGCGTATGAGGTCCCCAGATTGTTAGAAGCATAAGGTCAGAAATCACTGAATCGGACAATTGCTGAAGGGTGATCCCAGTCATTTGGTAAGTGTTCTGTTTGGGTACTGTACATGTAAGTTTAAATAACTTTTCACATATTTACACACTGCATTTTTTTAGGGAAATGGAGGAAGTGCTGTTTAATGTGTAACTGTCTTGCCTTTGTATCTGATACCTGATTTCTGGAGGCAGTCTTTTGAGTTGCTTTTAAATTCTCATTGGAAACATCTTCACAGGGTGGCTACCTTTCTTATATGCATGCTTTTAGGGGAAAGTTATGAAAACAAGACAAAATAGTTGCTTCCCTTTTTTAAAGGTGAGAGATTGGACTCTTGCCCGTCTTTTCAGTGTTTTGGAATTGCTGCTGTGGAAAGTATAGCATTAATTAAAGTAAGTAAAAGATACTTGAGGTAGTTTCTGCTAAGTATATACAGCACCAGTGTAATTATTTGTACTTATACATCAGGAATGCACATATTTCAACAAGATTGTTTGTCAGAGAAACATTTAATATCTAGAATATATCAAAGCCTTGTGAAAAGCAATTGAGACTCTTTGCTCTATGAATATCCTGGAATACAGCTTGCTTGGCTAAGCTTAGTAAACATGTTTATATGTAATGGAGCAGCTGTGAAAGTTACCTGGGTTGCTTTTCTTAAGACCAAAGCTTTCATACATGAAGTTCATCAACATACAAAGCTTAACTGTCGTGTTGTAGTTGAACAGATGGAATGAAACAGGAGAGAGACGGCTTCCTTTTGCTGGCAAGTTGAGCTTTGGTAGTTTGGAAGAATTTTTTTTTGTTATTGTTACAGACTTCTTTTTCTGATAATATGAACAAATTCTGGAAGCATCCTTCCTTCAAATAAGCAATTTGTGAACAAGGCTGGCATGGACAAAAGAGCTGAGGAATAGAAGGGCCTAAGTTTTGAACTTTGACTTTTGTACTTAAATAGCTGTCCTGGTTTCAGCCAGGATTGAGTTGGTTTTCTTCACAGAGCTAGTGTGAGGCTATGTTTTGGATTTGGGATGAGAAAACGTTGATAACGTCCTGATGTTTTGAGCTATTGCTAAGTAGTCAAGGACAGTCCAGCTTCTTGTGCTGGACTGAATCAATCAATCCCCTGGATCAATCAGGGGTTGATTCACAAAGTGTTGGGTTATCCCTACAAGGCTGTAAATTCAGGGTGTAAGGGGAAGGCCAAACTCAGTGTCAACCATCTGATACTCATCTTCCACAGTCAGTGATCAATAGCCTCCAAAGGTCGATTTTGTTAGAGCTGGCGGCTATCTTTACTTTCAGCTGTCTACCTGCACATTTTCATGTGGACGGTGGAAAAGAGTGGGGGAATCTCCTGATACTTCAGAGCATCAGGATATTACCCTCATTCTGTTTTGTGCATTTTCAGCTGCTGGTTTGAGTCTTAGAAAAAGTCTCAAAATTAGAAGGTACTGGTTATGTATTTCAGTAGTGGGCAGTTTAAATACCAGCCGCCCGATTTGCCATAGCCTCATGGCTGCTGTGGTTCTCTTTTTATTACAGAGTGTCTGGTGGCCCTTGATGAGTAAGGAAAGATTCCAGTAGTGGACTCCTAATTGCAGAATAGTTGAGGTTGGCAGGGACTTCAGGAAGTCGTCTTGTTCAACCTCCCTGCTCAAGCAGCGACACCTAGAGCTGGTTGTGCAGGACTGTGTCCAGATGGATTTTGCGTATCTCCAAGGTATAAGATTCCACAGCCTCCTTGGGCAACCTGTGCCAGTAATACATGTTCCTGTAGTACATATGGAGCAGAAAACTTTCCCTGTTTTCTCACCACATTAAGTTGTTACTGTTTTAGTAGTTGCAGTTGGAAGTTTATCAGATGGATAAAAGGTTTATTTACTAACTTTTATATTTAGTATTTATTAGAGGTAATAGTAATGGACTTAAACTAGTATTTTTTCTGTTACTCTTCTGCAATTTTGTAAAAATAAGAGTCTTTTCCCTTGTTTAGTTAAATTTATTTCCACAGTAGTATTGAAACCATATCTGAGAACTGGCCTACTAGAAGACATTTTGGTCTTTCCCCCACATTAGAAAAGAAACACAGTACACCAGCTTTATTTTGGCAGTTCCTTTAGTGGTTGTAAATGGAAGGAGAATCCTATCTTTATAATACGGCAGTATTATACAGCAGCCACATGAAGCTGTGTTTGCTATAATATGACTATCTCTAATAGTCTCTGGGGAATAACCAATACCCTTGGTTGCATTAGTCTTTTCTTGGTAGTGCTTAATTACTGAAGAGACAGAGGTTAGTTTTCTTACAATGGATGCCTGGGAATGAAAAAACTCTGCTCTTTCATGCTAATTGAAAGGCTAAATGAAGTCAATTTCTTTAAACAGTACTTATCTTCAAACAAAACAAAAAAATTCCACCCTTGTATTTGTAGTAGATCTAATCTGTTATCAGAGCTGTCATGTTTCTAGATTTAAAATCAGTTTTCCTGGGGCCAGTCTTTTTTCTGATCTAAACCAGCAACAAATAATCCTACATTGGATCAATTTTAATGCGTTTCTTATAGTAAGAACAATAAATACTTGGACCTAAAATTGTATTAGTGTAAATCCTGGAGTTATTCCGGAAACACAGGGAAAAAAAAGTGTTCTGCAGTCACAGGCAGCACTTTGTGGTGATGTCCTTCCGGGAGTCCTAGTACCTTTCACTTGAGCAGTGGTGCAGGATGAAGTTCTTTTCCACTCCTAGGACCCCCATAGGAAGTTCTCTAGTCTCCTGCTCGTACCCACTGAATTATCACTACACCTCAGGGGCAAGACTGTAGCTGCTTTGGGGAAATACCTTATTCTGTGTAAAGTAACCTTATATATCCATAATTATATGAAACAATGCTTCTAATACAAACTGAGCTAAATAAACCTTTGCTCTCTTAATTAAAGGTATAAATGAAAATGGGATTTTGGAAATAGGATTCTGGAAAACCAAAATCCTTAACTTAAGGATTCATGATTTCATTAAGGAAGGGATATTCTTTCCCTCAGATTATATTATTGTATGGAATTATATAACTTTTAGTAAGACTACAAACTCTAGGTGATAACTTTCAAATTTGTTTTGCTAAACTTTATAGATTGACAGTTCAGGTTATGTAGATTGTGACTTTCCATCTACTTCATGATTACAGTAACGAGTCTGTGTATCAAACTCTGTAATCATCTTGGTAGCTAATACTGTTTTTTCTGATCCAACTAGGTAGTATGTTTCTACTGTTTCAGCATTCCTACAGCAAGCAGGAACACTTTCTTTGGAAGGGGAATGGGCAGTGTGTATACTGGATGTTTACTGAGGACTGAATATCTGTTTGACCTGTGTTATGGTTACTTTGTCATGTGTACTAAAAACCAGATAATTTCTGGATATAGCGTGCTGAATGAGGTTCTAGTTATTAAAATAAACCTATTTGAATTGAGATGATTAATTTATATATAACTCATGAACTAAATAACAGGTATTAGTTTCTTACTGATTTAGCTAGCTTCAGGTGACCTCCTTGAGAGAGAGGAGACCATGTGCCCTAAAGCTTTATTGTGTGCTTGTCATCTTATGATCATATTACCTTTTAGGCAACAGGTCCTCTGAATCTCATTAAATTGTGATGCACGAGGATCAGCGTACATCAGCAGCCCTTCCTCTGGCTGATGCTTGAAATCCTTTTGTGTTCCAGCTAGTCCATTGGTAGTGTTTTTTCCAGTTTTCAGAGGCACTTCTTCCAACAATAGCAATATAATCGTTGGGTATCCTGTTTCTCAGGCTTATCTTGAAGAATTCCATCCACAGGAAAGGATATTTGACTACTTTTTTTTTTAATTACTCCGAAGTGATTCATGAAGAACTCAAATGGATTCTAAATAACATCCCCTTCCCCAAAAATTAACAGAAACAAACAAAGAATCCTTTCCCATAGCAGATTCTTGAGGGCATTGTGAATTCAAATGGTGTATCCTAGAAGTAGTTCCCATGGACCTATCCCACAGAAGTATGTTCAAAGGTCCAAAGCTCATTAAAAAAAAAAAAAAAATCCTCTTAATTAGGAATCATTTCAGGGTAAAGATTAACAGTTTCCTTTTGCAGAAAGGACTCTCAGTGAAGGAGCAGTTGCCTCAGTAAGGTCTGGGGTTTTGGTTTTGTTTGTTTTTCAAGGAGAAGAGATTAATTTTTCATCAGCATCACCTGTAGAAGTTAATACGAAAGAGTGGAATTATTGTCCCTTAACAAAGACCAAAAAGCACTTTCCAATACGTTTTTGTGGGCCGTACCTTAGTGTTGCCCATAGATGGGCCATCTGTTGCACGGTTGTAACATTTTTGCATGGTTTGCCATCATCTTACTACTGATCTGTCTTACATAAAACACACACTGCATTGCATAAAACAGTTGTCATGAGCAGTGCTCGTGAAGTACTCGTTACCTCCATGTCCACCCTATCTCACAAAGAGCACAAGATTTTTGCAGGCAGCTGGAGTCAGCATTTCCTTCATGTATTGAAACCTGTCAGGCACAGAACTCTTCTGCTTATTCCTGCTTTCTTTTTAACCTGTGTGGTTGCATCAGGATAGCATATGGTCAGCAGGTGGGATGTTGGAGGGTTGGCAGGGAAATGCAAGTAAGACCATATTGTCTGGAGGGCACTGGCTGAGAAAAGTGGCAGCAGTGGACAACAAGAGTGGCAGAGTGGACACATACAAGAAGAGTGTTGGCAAGGGAATTGGAAACAAGTGAAGGAGGAATGACTGAAAGAACCTCATATGATTGGCAGATATGTGATGGAAGTAAGGGGCTAAATGTAGCCCATGCTCTGAATTGCTATGCATCTTTTAGTATTTTCTTACTCATTTGCTAGCATGTATTTACTCAGTGTTCAAATGAGGAGATAAGGATAGAAAACAGTAATAAGTAAATTGTTCTTTTCGTATGAAGATAAAGAATTGATTTTCAGATGCAGTGTATTTGTGGCAATGTTTTATGTTGATCATATCAAAGCCAGGTTGGCTTTGTTAACTTTCCTGTGTTCAAAATCTAACAATCCTCTTTTCATCTACTTTTCTGCTCCATTTCTCTTGCTGTCAAAGCATAGTGATTTTGTCTCTGTGAAAATACTGAGTAGAAACCATGTTAAGATATATTGTTGTTCTCTGCCATATATCAGGGAGGAAATCGAAGTTAGAGGTAAATACCTGTTACTACAAAACAGAATACACTGTGTAGCAGCTGTTTCAACAGCAGTACAGAATAAAATCAGGTGAAAATGTAAAAATCTGTTTTCTGCTAGTCATTTAAAGGCTTTTACTATTCTCTATTCATTCAGTTTTCCTAAGAGTAATGGATTTTATTTTAAAATAATGTGAAATGTTCTTTGAAAACTTTGAATGCACTGCCTTTTGCTTGTCACTTTCCTTTTTCTTTAACTTCCTGTGAACTTCCTGAAGGACTGCCGTTGCTCTGCTACAGATGAAAAATGTAGCCATGCCAGACATTGTCTTCTGTAACTTAGTTTTTAAGCCAGCTAGACTTGAGAGCAAGCTGTATGTACGTGCCTTTCCATGCTGCTTTCTGACCAAATAAGAGTTCTGAGCTTTCTTCATTCCATCTTTAGCTTACTCAGAAATTCTACAAGGAGTCCCTGAGAAACATGCCATCTTTCCCATGATTTTATAGAGTAAAAATGAGTTCAGTTAAAGCTTTATTAAATTGTTTCAAGTTCACAACTAATGGATCAAAAGTATTAGAATTAAAATGCAATTATATTTGTAAAGTGTCAAAGTATATTTTAAAATAAGAACAGTTTCTTATAGGAAGATAATTTGTTTAAAGTATTGTTGAGATGAATATACCTGCAGTCTACATCTGCTTTTTTTGTTTTAGCTGTGTTCTTAATGGAGTCCATAGTACACAAGAGCCCCCCGCACCCCCCAGTTTGATTGCTTTATACCTCCCCGTTATTTTTACATAACTTGGAAGCTAACCTTTTAAACATAATGTAAAATTATGCCGATTGAATGTTCTAATAATATTTGAATTTTCTTTCAGAGCAAAGTAGAAGAGATGATTTGGAAGCATTAGGTCATATGTTTATGTATTTTCTCAGAGGAAGCCTTCCATGGCAAGGTTTGAAGGTAGTGGGTTTTGATATCTTCCTTTATCCTACTTTCAGATCATCAGCTTTTCTTGCCATATTATCTGTCATTTTGAAAGATGGTCTGCAAGCTGTATAACTTCAGAAGCTTGTTTTGTTCTTTTATCATAGGCTGATACATTAAAAGAACGTTACCAGAAAATTGGAGACACAAAACGAGCAACCCCTATAGAAGTATTGTGTGAAAACTTCCCAGGTAATGTCTGTTGTTAATAAAAATGTTGTGTATTGATTTAGAAAATGAAACTGGCATAGATAGATTTAATACCTGGTTTTAAAAATAAATAAAATAATGCTTCCAAATATGTGTATTATGTACAATGGTAATAGATACAAAAATTACCCTTTGAAGCAGCAGTAAGCTAATGCTGGTGTTCTTCAAAGCTAGATTCTTCTAAAAAAGCATTAAAAAAAATATGATACGTATTCTTATGGTGATCAACTAATCTATGCTAGTATCATCACACCTAGAATTTTGCAAGCCTCTCCAGCTCAAATCTGATATCCCTTTTTAAAACAAACTGCATTAGGAACAGGTTGAAATAATATATAAAATAGCTTGCAGGTAGTTTCAGGTGTCACTTCTAGTTCTCCATAAGTGTATGGAGAATCATTGAAGTATTGGAAAAATGGAGAGAAGAAAATAATGACCTTTTTTTGAAAGTTGGTCTGATCAACTCAGGACACACACATGACGTGGACATGGACATGATTTTACCAAAATGAAAATAAGCACCTTGGAAAGTAATCACAATGTCATTAATAGGCAAAATGGATTTGCTGAGAATAGCTCATGACAAACTGATTTGATTTCCTCTTATGAAAGGAAATCCTGTTCACAGCAGGCCTTGTGGAGAGGAGGCAGATGTTTTATGTCCTGAAATCTTAGTGCTTTTGCTTTTGATGCTCTTTTTAGATATCCTCACAAGTAATCTTAAAAGCATTATAAAAATAAATCTACTATGGGAGGAAGAGTGTAAACCAATTTGAAGTAGTTAAGTATATTGTTGTAAAATTTGAAACATGAAATGGTATTTCAGAGATCTGTGCTGGATCTGTTCAGTATTCTTGAGTGCCTCGTATAATTGAAAATGTTTATGAAACTTACAAATGCTGTTTGAAATTTGTAGGCTTGACAGTGGTGTTAGAATGAAAGGATCCTGACAGATTACAGTCTTAAAAATATAAGGTAGTATATGAAGATAGAATCAAATCCAAATTAAGAGTTACTGGGTATAGAAAGGGTCCTTAGGCAATGACTCAAA